>NW_026510976.1:0-133982 GCF_027579735.1 Bombina bombina
GAAGTGTGCCATAGCGTCCAAACAGCTTAAGGACCGTACAATCACGCTTAAAGATGTAGCCCAAGATGATTCTTTAGCTGAAGGTAGTGAGGATAGCTCGCTATCCTCTCCTTCTGTGTCAACACCAGCTATGCCCGCGCAAGCGATGCCCAGTACATCTAGCGCTCCAATTGCTATTACTATGCAGCAGTTAGCAGCAGTAATGGATAATTCTCTCGCAGCATTTTTATCCAAACTGCCAGCTTTTCCAAGGAAGCGTGATTGCTCAGTTTTAAATACAGAAAATGAGCAAGCAGACGCAGAGGATAATTTATCTGTAGTGCCCTCACATCAATCTGACTTGGCGGTGAGGGAGGGCCTGTCTGAGGGAGAAATTTCTGACACAGGAAAAATTTCTTAGCAGGCAGAGCCTGATACCATAGCATTTAAATTTAAGCTAGAACACCTCCGCGCCCTTACCTTTTGTTCCCCCTCCTATATTTAAGAAAATGTTCCCAATTGTTGACCCCAGAAGGGACGCGTGGCAGACGGTCCCCAAGGTAGAGGGGGCAGTTTCAATGCTAGCTAAGCGCACGACTATACCTATAGAAGACAGTTGCGCTTTCAAAGATCCTATGGATAAAAAATTAGAAGGTTTACTTAAGAAAATTTTTGTTCAACAAGGTTTTCTTCTTCAACCAATTTCTTGCATTATTCCTGTAACCACTGCAGCGGCTTTTTGGTTTGAGGAACTAGAAAACTCGCTCCAGAAGGAGACTTCTTATGATGAAGTCATGGACAGAATTCATGCCCTGAAGCTGGCTAATTCTTTCATTACAGATGCAGCTTTTCAGTTAGCTAAATTAGCGGCGAAAAATTCTGGTTTTGCAATCGTGGCGCACAGAGCGCTTTGGCTAAAATTTTGGTCGGCGGACGTGTCGTCCAAAACAAAATTGCTTAATATTCCTTTCAAGGGTAAGACCCTATTCGGGCCAGAGTTGAAAGAAATTATTTCAGATATCACCGGGGGAAAGGGTCATGCCCTTCCACAGGATAGACCTTTCAAAGCTAAAAATAAGTCTAATTTTCGTTCCTTTCGAAATTTCAGGAACGGACCGGCTTCTACCTCTACAGCCTCTAGGCAGGAGGGCAACGCATCCCAGCCCAAACCAGCATGGAAACCATTGCAAGGCTGGAACAAGGGTAAACAGGCCAAGAAGCCTGCTGCTGCTACCAAGACAGCATGAAGGGGTAGCCCCCGATCCGGGACCGGATCTAGTAGGGGGCAGACTTTCTCTCTTTGCTCAGGCTTGGGCAAGAGATGTTCCGGACCCCTGGGCTCTAGAAATTGTCTCTCAGGGGTATCTTCTAGAATTCAAGGACCTTCCTCCAAAGGGAAGGTTCCACATGTCTCGCTTGTCTTTAGACCAGATAAAGAGACGGGCATTCTTACATTGCGTAGAAGACCTTTTAAAAATGGGAGTGATACACCCAGTTCCAACAGCAGAACAAGGACTGGGTTTTTACTCAAACCTGTTTGTAGTTCCCAAAAAGGAAGGAACTTTCAGGCCAATTCTGGATTTAAAAATCCTAAACAAATTCCTCAGAGTTCCATCATTCAAAATGGAAACCATTCGGACAATTTTACCAATGATCCAGGAGGGTCAATATATGACTACCGTGGACTTAAAGGATGCGTACCTGCATATTCCTATCCACAAAGATCACCATCAGTTCCTAAGGTTCGCCTTTCTAGACAAGCATTACCAGTTTGTGGCTCTTCCCTTCGGATTGGCCACTGCCCCCAGAATTTTCACAAAGGTGCTAGGGTCCCTTCTAGCGGTGCTAAGGCCAAGGGGCATTGCAGTAGCACCTTACCTAGACGACATCTTAATACAAGTGTCGTCCTTTCACAAAGCAAAGGCTCATACGGACATTGTTCTAGCCTTTCTAAGGTCTCACGGGTGGAAGGTGAACATAGAAAAGAGTTCCCTGTCCCCGTTCACAAGGAACCCCTTCCTGGGAACAATAATAGACTCGGTAGAAATGAAGATCTTTCTGACGGAGGTCAGGAAGTTAAAACTTTTAAACACTTGTCGAGTTCTTCAATCCATTCCTCAACCCTCCATAGCTCAGTGCATGGAGGTAATAGGACTAATGGTTGCAGCAATGGACGTGGTTCCCTTTGCTCAAATTCATTTAAGACCACTGCAACTGTGCATGCTCAAACAGTGGAATGGGGATTATGCAGATTTGTCTCCCCAAATACAAATGGACCAGAAAACCAGAGACTCACTCCTCTGGTGGTTGTCTCAGGATCACCTGTCTCAGGGAATGAGTTTCCGCAGACCAGAGTGGATCATTGTCACGACCGACGCCAGCCTCTTAGGCTGGGGTGCGGTCTGGGAGTCCCTGAAAGCTCAGGGTCTTTGGTCTCGGGAAGAATCTCTTTTCCCGATAAACATTTTGGAATTGAGAGCGATATTCAATGCGCTCCAGGCATGGTCTCAACTAGCGGAGGCCAAATTCATCAGATTTCAGTCGGACAACATGACGACTGTAGCGTACATCAATCATCAGGGAGGAACAAAGAGTTCCCTGGCGATGAGGGAGGTATCCAAGATCATCAAATGGGCAGAGGATCACTCCTGCCATCTATCAGCAATTCACATCCCAGGAGTGGACAACTGGGAAGCGGATTATCTGAGTCGTCAGACTTTCCATCCGGGGGAGTGGGAACTTCACCCGGAGGTTTTTGCCCAGTTAACTCAACGATGGGGCCTTCCAGATCTGGATCTGATGGCGTCACGTCAGAACTCCAAAGTTCCACGTTACGGGTCCAGGTCCAGGGATCCCAAGGCGACATTGGTAGATGCCTTAGTGGCGCCTTGGTCGTTCAATCTAGCTTATGTCTTTCCACCGTTTCCTCTTCTCCCCCGGCTAGTAGCCAGGATCAAACAGGAGAAGGCTTCGGTAATTCTAATAGCTCCTGCGTGGCCACGCAGGACTTGGTATGCAGACCTGGTGAATATGTCATCGGTTCCACCATGGAAGCTACCTTTGAGGCAGGACCTTCTAATCCAAGGTCCATTCGAACATCCAAACCTAGTTTCTCTGCAACTGACTGCTTGGAGATTGAACGCTTGAGTCTAGCTAAGCGTGGGTTTTCGGAATCAGTTATAGATACTCTGATTCAGGCTAGAAAGCCTGTCACCAGGAAGATTTACCATAAGATATGGCGGAAATATCTTTGCTGGTGCGAATCCAAGGGTTACTCATGGAGTAAGATTAGGATTCCAAGGATACTATCTTTTCTCCAAGAAGGATTGGAGAAAGGTCTGTCAGCTAGTTCCCTAAAAGGACAGATATCTGCTCTGTCTGTTTTGTTGCACAAGCGTCTGGCAGCCGTGCCAGATGTTCAGGCGTTCGTACAGGCTTTAGTCAGGATCAAGCCTGTCTACAGACCTGTGGCTCCTCCATGGAGTCTAAATTTAGTTCTTTCAGTTCTTCAAGGGGTTCCGTTTGAACCTCTACATTCCATAGATATTAAGTTACTATCTTGGAAAGTTTTGTTTTTGGTTGCTATTTCTTCTGCTAGAAGAGTTTCCGAATTGTCTGCTTTGCAGTGTAATTCACCCTATCTGGTGTTTCATACAGATAAGGTTGTTTTACGTACCAAGCCTGGTTTTCTTCCAAAAGTGGTTTCCAATAAGAATATTAACCAGGAAATAGTTGTTCCTTCTCTGTGTCCTAACCCAGTTTCTAACAAGCAACGTCTGTTACACAATCTTGATGTGGTTCGTGCTTTGAAATTTTATCTAAAAGCAACTAAAGACTTCAAACATCGTCCTTGTTTGTCGTCTATTCTGGCAAGAGGAGAGGTCAAAAGGTGACTGCGACCTCTCTGTCTTTCTGGCTGAAAAGCATCATCCGGTTGGCTTATGAGACTGCTGGAAGGCAGCCTCCTGAACGAATTACAGCTCACTCTACTAGAGCTGTGGCTTCCACATGGGCTTTCAAGAATGGGGATTCTGTTGAACAGATCTGTAAGGCAGCGACTTGGTCTTCTCTGCATACATTTGCCAAATTTTACAAATTCAATACTTATGCTTCTTCGGAGGCTATTTTTGGGAGAAAGGTTTTACAAGCAGTGGTGCCTTCCGTTTAGGTTACCTGACTTGTTCCCTCCCTTCATCCGTGTCCTAAAGCTTTGGTATTGGTTCCCACAAGTAAGGATGAAGCCGTGGACCGGATACACCAATGTAGGAGAAAACAGAATTTATGTTTACCTGATAAATTTCTTTCTCCTACGGTGTATCCAGTCCACGGCCCACCCTGGCATTTGGTCAGGTTTAAATTTTTATTTTGTAAACTACTGTCACCACTGCACCCTATGGTTCTCCTTTTTCTCCTAACCGTTGGTCGAATGACTGGGGGGGGCGGAGCCTGAGGGGAGCTATATGGACAGCTTTGCTGTGTGCTCTCTTTGCCACTTCCTGTAGGGATTGAGAATATCCCACAAGTAAGGATGAAGCCGTGGACCGGATACACCGTAGGAGAAAGAAATTTATCAGGTAAACATAAATTCTGTTTTTTTTTTTTTTGTGGTGTGCTTAACCAACCCCCCCTTGTGTTTGCTTCTATAATAGGGAGTTGACCAAATCCCTTTGGTTAATGCACACCACCCAGCCCAGGAACCCAGGTGTATTCCATATAATGTGATCATGGTATATATATATATATACACTCAGCTAGGGAGTTTCATTCTGTGCAGTCATGATTTGAGGCATAGCACTGCAATGTTGGAATTCTGTAATTAATATTAGAATCGAATGACTCAGCCCAGCAAAGGTAAACTGACTAGTATAATGTGACTATGGTATATATATATATATATATATATATATATATATATATATATATATATATATATACATACAGGTAGCCCTCAGTTTACGCCAGGGTTAGGTTCCAGAAGGAATGGTTGTAAACTGAATCTGTTGTAAATTGAAACCCAGTTTATAATGTAAGTCAATGGGAAGTGAGGGAGTTAGGTTCCAGGCCCCTCTCAAACTTGTCATAAGTAACACCTAATACATTATTTTTAAAGCTTTGAAATGAAGACTTTAAATGCTAAACAGCATTATAAACCTAATAAAATAATCACACAACACAGAATATATAAATAAACTAAGTTAAATAAACAGAAATGTTTGCTAAACAGCATTATAAACCTAATATAATAATCACACAACACAGACTTCACTTGCATTTTTCTGCAAACAGTTCTTTCTATGCATTCCAATCTAGACTAATTTATAGACAGGAAGATCTTGTTCCTTTGAAATCTGCTCGATAGCTCAGGTCTGGTTAAACTGATTAATTTCAGCTTGCTTGGTTTTGATGCAACACAAGCGGACAGCTCCACCTACTGGTTATTTTAGTTTTCAAAAGAGCTTTATTGATATAAACTGAACATACACATCATAATTTGAATATACAGTGAGAGTAATACATAATAGTTTGACGATGTATTGCTTCAATATAATGTTTGTGAACCACCCATAGTATACATCATATACATCTTATATACCAACTTCAACATGTAATATTACTCTCATCACATCTGTGTGTATCTTGCAAGGCCCTGTTTTAAACCATATGTGCCATATATATGTCATTATTTAGCCTGTCTGTGCATATGTGAGGGGAAAGGATAAGGGGTGAGGGAAGGGAACAGGGGATAGGGGGAAAGAAAAAGAGAAAAAGCCAAAACTGAGCTTACTTACTAAAACTAAAACTAGGTCGCCTGTAGGTGCATTTTTATGCTTTAAATGCTAATGCGAGAGTGTTTGCAAGAGGCATAGCACATGCTGCTGGATATGTTTATAAGATTATATTTCTAAACTGCCTTTATGGATCTGCAATCTGTATCGCCTGCAAATATAAGATGCTACTGTTTTTCTACCTGGAGGTTAGTATGTGAACATTGATCAGTCCACCTTATTTAGGCCTCGGCCGCTGGCCATGTGGGTGAAATAACATATGCGACACTCCATCACTTGTATGCTATTGCGCATTATACAAAAAATATGTGGGTAACAGTATATTTGAACATTACAATCTATCCTCTTATATTGCAGTTAAGCTTGTCGATCTTCATCTGCGTAGCAGTTTTATAGATATTTACATATTTCTGCATTCACTATCATAAATTGGCAAAAATCCCTACCTGATATGCAATACACCTAGGAAGCTTAAATAGTTGCTAATAACAATTTTAAAGTCAGAGAAACTGAATTAAACGGAGGATTTAGTATAACCACCAAACCCTACAAAAGGGCAAACGCCAACAATTTGTCTATGAGGAATCTGCATATTTCATATGGCAAAAGCCAAAAGTTCATATGGTCAGTCTCCAGGATTTACCTGTTGCAAAGCAATGTTCTCTATATTGGCTAAGAGATTGTTGTTTTTGAGGTCTGGTTGTGCCGTGTGGGGTAGGTTAGCTTTCTCACCTCTGAGTCCAGTTTTGTCATTAATACTACTTGTGAGCTTCTGAGCAGTATGTCTAAGGTTGAAGTTGTTACCTCGGGCACCGTTCTTATTGAGCGAGTCCGTCTTGAGATTACAGTTCAGAGCTGTAGTCGCGGTTCCCCTGGGGCCCCCTCCTAGCTTTTCCGCTGGCCCCTCTAGCACTGAAATCCGGGCCGCTATTTGATGCCTTTTTGTTTCAGCCGGTATCCATATTTGAGTCGCGGCGTCCGCCCTAGAGTCACCCATGTTACTAGGTAGTGTGACAGCTATTTCCATCGTGTCATGTAGTTTGCCATCCGAGGTGAGTGATTGCATCATGATATAGTCCAGCTTATTCTTGCCGGATAAGATAGCCTGTGTCTTTGCTGGAATCTGTATGTATTTTGCGCTCACTGCTCCTGGCAATGCAGCACTTGCGCCATTCTGTCTATCTAGCTTGACATCCAGAGAAGGTGTACATGTTATGGTGTTGTCGGGCTTATCCATGCAGGGTAGATTAGTCTGCGTTTTTGCTGGGATCTTTAGATAGCCTGCATTCACCGCTCCCGGCACTGAAATATTGGCGCCATTTTGCCCACCGGGAGCTATGTCTCCATCACAGCAAATAAAGGATGCGTTGGGACTGTATGTCCTGCTTATTAGAAAATCATATGGTGCTTTTGCAATGAGTCTTTCCACAATTCTCTCCAATCTTTCTAGTGTCATAACAAAGTGATCTTGTACCTCCATTTTGTCCGTTGTGGCTGCAGTGTAGTATATTGAAGTGCTCCGTTCTTCCCCTTATCGATTATACTTCTGTTCACAATGTCAGGGTACAATTTACGGGTTTGACACAGCGACCTAGTTGTTATTATTTCAGTTAGGGCTAGATACCTCGGCAAGCCGAGGGGGGTGCGTTGCCTGCAAAGTCGCCGCCGCTGCAGGCTTTTCTTTTCCGATCTCTGACTCCAGTCTTCAAAAATACAGTTAGATTTCCAACTGTCTGCACACAGTAAAGTATTGTAATTGTATATTAGGTTCGTTCTTGGTCCACCACTGTGGTATTCTCCCTATAATCGGCGGATTATTTGAAGTTCAGACGGAGACCATGAGAAATGCGACCACACCGGATCACAGCACGGACACGCCCCCCCCCTACTGGTTATTTTAATCAATGCACTGCTTCTCAATGCTTTTCAATAGCAGTCACATGACTAGAAAAAAAGGTTGTTATTCTGAAACGGTGTAAATTGAACCGTTGTAAACAGAGGGCCACCTGTATATATATTTATATATATAAAAGCTAGGGAGTTTCATTCTGTGCAGTCATGATTTGAGGCATAGCACTGCAATGTTGGAATTCTGTATTTAATATTAGAATCGAATGACTCAGCCCAGCAAAGCTAAACAGACTAGTGTTAGGACCAGTCTTATTTTGGGACACCTTGAAAGTGGTGACTGGCTTAGCAGAATATGGCCATATTGTGTGACTAAGATCCCAACTTTATTTAAAGATATATAGGCTTATAGTCTTGCAGCATAAATATAATTTTGCTTGTAAATGTTATAAACATGTGGATTCAAGTATTTGGATGTGCGCCAACCTTCTCTGTTGTGTTTTATATATATATATATATATATATATATATATATATATATATATATATATAAATGTAGATATGTACTGTATATCTTACAAAAAAAATGCAAAAAACATACGGCTAGATTATGAGTTTTGCGTTATGAGTAAAAAAGCAGCGTTAAGGCTCATAACGCTGCTTTTTCACTACCGCTGCTATTACGAGTCTAGTAGGTACAGCTGTCCCGCACACTTTATTGGCCGTACCGCAAATTAACTTATGCAATTTGCGTAAAGTCTTTTTTTCAATGGGACTTCCATTGCGCCGGTATTACAAGCTTTTTTTTTTTTAAGGCCAAAAAGTAAGCGTTACAGCCTATCCCACAAGATTCGTAACGCAATCTAAAGTTAGTAGTTATGAGTTTTACACTACAAAGCCGTAGCATAAAACTCATAACTAAAGTGCTAAAAAGTACACTAACACCCATAAACTACCTATTAACCCCTAAACTGAGGCCCTCCCGCATCGCAAACACTATAATAAAATTATTAACCCCTAATCTGCCGCTCCCGACATCGCCACCACTATAATAAACATATTAACCCCTAAACCGCCACACTCCCGCATCTCAAACACTAGTTAAATATTATTAACCCCTAATCTGCCGCCCCTAACATCGCCGCCACCTACCTACATTTATTAACCCCTAATCAGGCCGCCCCAAACATCACCGCCACTATATTAAATTTATTAACCCCTAAACCTAAGTCTAACCCTAACACCCACTAACTTAAATATAATTAAAATAAATCTAAATAAAACCTAATATTAATAACTAAATAATTCCTATTTAAAACTACTTACCTGTAAAATAAACCCTAAGCTAGCTACAATATAACTAATGGTTACATTGTATCTAGCTTAGGGTTTATTTTAATTTACAGGCAAGTTTGTATTTATTTTAACTAGGTAGAATAGTTACTAAATAGTTATTAACTACTTACTAACTACCTAGCTAAAATAAATACAAATTTACCTGTAAAATAAAACCTAACCTGTCTTACACTAACACGTAACCTTACACTACAATTAAATAAGTTACCTAAATTAAATACAATAAACTAAATTAAATACAAATACCTAATTACAAAAACAAACACTAAATTACACAAAATAAAAACAAATTACAAGATATTTAAACTAATTACACCTAATGTAATAGCCCTATCAAAATAAAAAAGCCCCCCCAAAATAAAAAAACCCTAGCCTAAACTAAACTACCAATAGCCCTTAAAAGGGCCTTTTGCGGGGCATTGCCCCAAAGAAATCAGCTCTTTTACCTGTAAAAAAAATACAAACAACCCCCCAACAGTAAAACCCACCACCCACACAACCAACCCCCCAAATAAAACCCTTACTAAAAAAACCTAAGCTCCCCATTGCCCTGAAAAGGGCATTTAGATGGGCATTGCCCTTAAAAGGGCATTTAGCTTTATTGCTGCCCAAACCCTAACCTAAAAATAAAACACACCCAATAAACCCTTAAAAAAACCTAACACTAACCACCTGAAGATCCACTTACAGTTTTGCAGAGCTGACATCCATCCTCAACGAAGCTGGGAGAAGTCCTCAACGAAGCGGCAAGAAGTCCTCAACGAAGCCAGGAGAAGTCTTCATCCAAGCCGGGAGAAGTGGTCCTCCAGACGGGCAGAAGTCTTCATTCAGATGGCATCTTCTATCTTCATCCATCCGGCGCGGAGCAGGTCCATCTTCAAGAAATCCGGCGCCGAGCATCCTCTTCTTACGACGACTCCCGACGAATTAAAGTACCTTTAAGTGACTTCATCCAAGATGGCGTCCCTTAGATTCTGATTGGTTGATAGAATTCTATCAGCCAATCGGAATTAAGGTTGAAAAAATCAGCTAAATTCTTGGCTAGAATTACAAAAAGAGTAAACAAAAATATGATAACAGCTATTAACAAAGATACCACGAGAGTAACAAATAATATAGATATCAGTAAAATTTTTGTAGACTATTTTAAAGAGCTATATAAATTAGAAGATTGTACTATAGATAAAGGGAAATTGTTTTGGGAGAAGATCAAGGTACCTAAACTCTCTGCGGACATGCTGGCGGAGATTAACGCACCCATACTAGAGACGGAAATACAAATCGCTATTAAATCAGCAAAGACTAGTAAAGCAGCTGGACCAGACTGTCTACCGACTGAATTTTATAGGATCTTAGGGGAGCATGTTATACCATCCCTCCGGAAACTATTTAATTTCTATTTTGTAGAGGGGAACAAGTGTTCCCAATATTTTACGGCCGCTAATATTACTCTAATTGCTAAAAAAAACAAAGACCCAGAGCAAACAGCTTCATATAGACCAATATCAATTCTTAATACAGATTATAAATTACTAATGAATATTCTGGCAAACCGTCTAAAGCCGCATCTCAGTTCAATAATCCATGAGAATCAATCCGGCTTTATGCCTAATAGGAATCCTGCTAAAAATATGCGTAAAGTCTTGACATTACTTGATTTCTGTTTTAATAGGCTTAAAAAAGATGTACAGGGGAACAGTGAAGATTTGGCCTTACTTTCGGTTGATGCGGAAAAGGCATTTGACCGCATCTCCTGGGAACATTTGTTTTTCTCACTAGAACAATTTGGAATTACGGGAAATTTTAATCAATATATCCAATTAATCTACTCAGATCCAAGGTCGGCTTTAATTATTAATGGGGAGATTACAGAACTATTACAAAGGGGTACCCGTCAGGGCTGCCCGCTTTCACCCCTATTATTTAATATATCTTTAGAGCCTTTAGCGATTATGTTGCGACAACAACTGGAGGGTATCCAAATTGCAGGGCAAAAATTAGTTCTTTTGTTATATGCAGATGATCTGCTTCTATTTATGAGTAACATAAAAGATATAGGAAAAAGAAAAGATGCAGGCACTGCTGTGGGTAACTTAAAAACAATAAGTCTTTATTTGAAAAGCCATAAAAAATAAACAGCTACAACCGCTGTACAGGCATGAGCAAAAGGTACAAAAAACGACAGAGGCAAGGCAGGGTAGAAAAATAGACAAAAAATTGTCTGACTAGTTTCGAGTGCGGACTGCACTCTTATTCATAGACATACAGAGAGAAGGCTAGGCCTGCCTTTTAAAGGGAAAACAGATGTCTGAAAATTAGGTTGATGTCCATTGCTAAAGATTAGGACATGAACTTCAGTTAACCCCTCAAAGACAAGTCACGCCTAGTCTCTGTGAGAAAGATTAAAAACAAAAAACAAAATTCTCAGATTGTTATTATTATATCAAACAGTGTTACACGCTATATCAGTTAGTGTTTTAAAGGGAGAGACATATATCAGAGGTAGTTAGCATTCTATGTACTATATCATAAGTGCCATTAGAAAATTATTATTCTATTCCTGTAAAATAACAAATCTATGAAAACTGAACAATAGTTGTATATGCCTAATATCATTATCTGTTAAAATTTAGGCAAAATTGTTATTATACAGGATAGAGTGGCATAAAGTAACTGTCCTACTCTGGTTTTTCAGGTAATGAGAAAAACATAAAATAACAAATATACTCAAATAATAATTACATAAATATTAAATATACAGTGTTTAATAAACAATGCTAAATAATAATCCTGTTATGAATTTTAGGATTATGATTTTATGTCAACATGAACTTGAAAATATGTGCTAGACTGGTGATGACCTATATGTTAAATATGTTAAATATACAATTCATATATAGCCTAAAGAATTATAAAATAATTCTAAATATAGAAAAGAAGAAGAAAAGAAGAGTAAATGACATTTTGAAAAGTGTTAAATATTAAGAAAGTCACTAGACTATACTTAGTATTTTTTATTATTTGTTACTTTAATTATCAATGAAAAAATTAATATCGCATTCACGATTCATTCCTTTAGGAAAGCGTGTTTGTAATTTAAGCATCCAGAAGAGTTCTTTTCTTTCTAGGGACTTAAATTTATTGCCTCCTCTGATAGATAGATTTACAATGTCAATTATTTTAATAGTGATATTGGCCTCATTAGAAAAGTGTAAGCTATTAAAGTGGTTAGCTACAGCAGAGTCTTTGTTATAATTTTTAATATCTCTGGCATGTTCGTTGTAACGTTTTCTAACTTCTCTAGAAGTCTGACCTGTATACTGTAATTTACAGATATTGCATGTTAAAAGATATACCACAAAAGTGGTGCTACAATTGGCATAGAAGTCTATACTATATTCTGTCCCTGTACTAGTGCTAGTGTATGTGTTCCCTTCTTGAATATGTGAACACATATTGCAGTTGCGACTGCCACATTTGTAATTTCCTTTTTGTGTCAGCCAATTGTGTTCCTTTCTTTTATTTCTAGTGACTAGGCTAGGTGATATAGCCTGTCCTAGAGTTTTTGATCTTTTGGGGACATATTTGATATTGTTGATAAGGGGTCTGAGAATATCATCACCCGAAAGTATATGTGCATGTTTTTGCATAATTTTTACAATATCATTGTACTGTTTGGAATATGCTGTGGTGAACACAATTGCTTCTTTAAAGTTGGATTCTTTCTTTTTTACCTTATGTTTCTGTATGTCAGTATCTATGTTATATTTTCTGATTTCCTTCCTACATTTTTCTAGACTATTGACATTGTATCCTCTACTTGTAAGTCTCTTCTTCAGCTCAAGTGATTGTGTATCATAGATATCGTCTGATTTAGTATTTCTTCGTAACCTAATGAATTGACTACGTGGAATGGACTTTATCAAATGTGTTGGGTGTTGTGACGTTGCATAGAGTATCGTGTTACCTGCAGTCTCCTTGCGATAGGTACTGGTGACAATACAGTTCTCAACTATCTCCAATGTTAGGTCTAAGTAATTGACTCTTTGTGTGTTGTATATTCCTGTAAATCGTAAATTGAATGGATTAGAGTTGATGTATTCTAAGAAGTTGTTAAATTCTATATCATTTAAAGGTTTTTTGACAATAAACAACAGATCGTCAATATAGCGTGTATATATTAGAATACTCTCAAGCCATGGATTTTGAGTATTATAAATATGTGATAGTTCCCACCAAGAGACAAATAAGTTTGCAAAGGCGGGGGCAAACTTTGCCCCCATGGCGGTACCACATACTTGATTATAAAAACAGCCATCAAACCAGAAGTAATTGTGAGATAATAAGAATTTTAACACATCTCCTATGTATTGCTTAGTATAAACATTTAATTCCATCTCTCTTTGGAGAAAAAATTCCACTGCTTGTACCCCCAAGTTTTGGGGGATACTGGTGTACAGTGAGGATACATCAATTACCACCCATGTATAATTCTCTTTCCAAGAGACAGTGTCCATGATTTCAATTAGCTTCGCACTATCTCTCAGATAGGAAAGTTGTTTTTTTGCAATTGGTTGTAGTATTTCATCTAACCATGCCCCCAAAGGCTCAAACAAGGACCCCACCCCTGAAACAATGGGTCTCCCTGGGGGGGAGATGGGGTCCTTATGAACCTTGGGGACATGGTAGAAAATAGGAGTAAGGGGATGTTCAGGAACTAGATTTTTTATGTCTTTCTCTTTAAAGACATTCAGTGTGATCCCTTCCATAATTAATGACTGTAATTTCTTTTTATATATAAAGATAGGGTTGCCTGGGAGTAATCTGTATGTATTGGTATCACTGAGTTGTTTGATAGCTTCATCAAAGTAATCCTTTTTATTTTGTATAACAATACTGCCGCCCTTATCTGCACTTCTAATGACAATCTCTTTATTTTCTTGAAGTGATTTTATAGCTTGTCGTTCTCTAAAGGATAGATTATGGGCGGCAGTATTGGTATTACTTTTTTTCTCTAACTCAAACAGATCTTCCTGAATTAGTTTTTGATAAGAATTAATGACAGTCCCCCTATATTGGGTAGGATAGAAATCCGATGCTGTTCTTTTTGGATGAGCAAGCCTATTAGGTTTGTAACTTTCTTGGTCACCACTAAATAAATCTGTGAGAGTGACCAGGGTTTGTGCATCCTCAAATGACAGCATAGGATTTTCGATATGTGACTGTTCATTTAAAGGGGTATCTCTCATGGTATCTTCTAAGGTAGTGTCACTATTTGTAAGGGAAAAGAATCTTTTAAGGGTTAGTTTTCGTATGAACTTGTTAATATCAAGTAAAGTGTTAAAACATGAAAAGTTGCCCGAAGGGGCAAATCCTAATCCCCTAGACAAAACCTGATGTTCCTCTTTTTTAAGAGTATATTTAGAGAGGTTGACCACACTAATATTGTCATTGGAAACAGTCATTTGTTGTCTTTGTTCCTCTGGATTAGCATTGTATGATGTTATTGTCCTTTCTTTGTAGACTTGTTTTTCCCTTTTTGGTCTCCATCTTTTCCGTTTCCTTTTTGTTTGGGGTTCCCCGATCGTGTCTTCAGGCCTACTGGTTGTTCTTGATCTCGTGGGTCCGCTGCATCCACCGCCTCCTGTAAAAAATCACATGAAGAGGATGGAGAGATAGAGGGTGAGGAAGAGGAGAGAAGAGAAGAGCAGTTGGAAGAATAGGAAGTGCCCGAAAAACAGGCTTCAGAATCTGATGTTTCTTCTTCAGGAGGGTTGTGAAACGCCACCTTTCTCTTTTTCTTTTCTTTTTTCTTTAAAATTGATTTAGGTTCACTTGATTCTGTGTCTTGGATGGTAGCTTGTTGTTTGTTTTTACTTTTTCTATTCTTATTCTTATTTATTCTTTGCTGCCTACGCAAAGCTGCCCAGTTGTACACTCTTTGTTGTTCATAATCTTCTTTGTCCCTTTGAAATTTTGTGCCTTTTCTCTCAGCTTGTTCCTTGTCTTGTTTAGAGATAGATTCTACCATTTTTTTATTTAGATTTGTAAATTCCATATGGCCTTTGTGTGATGTAAGTTCATTTTTTTGAGCCATAATGGTTTCTTTTATCTTATCTCTTTTTTTATTTTTTACCCTGACAAGGATATTAAGTAGTGTAAAAGAGCACGTGTTGAGGGCCTCATTCCACTCCTCCATGTCCTCAGAATCTTCAAATTGGAAGGATGGATACTTTCTTATGCGGAGCCCCCTAGGTATTCTGTTGCTTTCTATGTACTTTTCAAAAGCCACAACGTCCCACATTAATCTTAGGTCCATAATTAATGACTGTTCCAGAGTTCTAAATAACTTTTTCATTTCAGTATTCTCTGTATGTGCCTCCTCCATTGTAAAGATAGTATTGAAGTATTCTTGTCTTGAAGTTAAATTGAAAAAATCTTCATGTTCTGATATTTTATTTATATGTGGTGTATCTGAGGTGAGAATTTCATTGGTGTCTAAATTAACCCCTGCCATTGCACTTGCCAAGAAACAAAAATATGTTTCACTGAGTGAATGTAGTCGATAATTCGTGTACCTTTTTTAGAAAAACTATAAGCTGCTTGTTATCGCAGCAAGAAGATATCCCTTATACGTTAGCTTCAGTCTTGGAAAGATGTCTAGCTATTATACTTTGGATTCCTTTTAAAAGAAATGACTGTGTGCAGCAGCAAAAAGCGGAAAAGCGAAAAACGGCTTTAACTGACCTTCAATACAGCTGGAAATGCATTTTATAAGAACCTTCTCACACCTAGAGTATAAGTGTGAGTAAATCCCATATATTAGGCAAATCCCATATGTTAAATAAGTCCAGTAATTGCCATAAATTTCATTAACCTCAAAGCAAGCTGGATGCAACAGTGTACTCACGAATCCAGGTGGTGTCCGCAGGGCAGGAACGTCTAGAGCGGTTTCGAAATCTGCTATGAGATGAGAGATACTTAGATGCGGCGTTCCTAGCAGCGTCTGTGGACTCAGCGAGACAACCGGAAGTGACACCGGTATCAGTATAGTCCTTCCATAGAGAGCCAACGGAGTGCCGTAGCAGTGGCGAAACCCAGCCACTATATAGATGTAGGAAAAAGAAAAGATGCAGGCACTGCTGTGGGTAACTTAAAAACAATAAGTCTTTATTTGAAAAGCCATAAAAAATAAACAGCTACAACCGCTGTACAGGCATGAGCAAAAGGTACAAAAAACGACAGAGGCAAGGCAGGGTAGAAAAATAGACAAAAAATTGTCTGACTAGTTTCGAGTGCGGACTGCACTCTTATTCATAGACATACAGAGAGAAGGCTAGGCCTGCCTTTTAAAGGGAAAACAGATGTCTGAAAATTAGGTTGATGTCCATTGCTAAAGATTAGGACATGAACTTCAGTTAACCCCTCAAAGACAAGTCACGCCTAGTCTCTGTGAGAAAGATTAAAAACAAAAAACAAAATTCTCAGATTGTTATTATTATATCAAACAGTGTTACACGCTATATCAGTTAGTGTTTTAAAGGGAGAGACATATATCAGAGGTAGTTAGCATTCTATGTACTATATCATAAGTGCCATTAGAAAATTATTATTCTATTCCTGTAAAATAACAAATCTATGAAAACTGAACAATAGTTGTATATGCCTAATATCATTATCTGTTAAAATTTAGGCAAAATTGTTATTATACAGGATAGAGTGGCATAAAGTAACTGTCCTACTCTGGTTTTTCAGGTAATGAGAAAAACATAAAATAACAAATATACTCAAATAATAATTACATAAATATTAAATATACAGTGTTTAATAAACAATGCTAAATAATAATCCTGTTATGAATTTTAGGATTATGATTTTATGTCAACATGAACTTGAAAATATGTGCTAGACTGGTGATGACCTATATGTTAAATATGTTAAATATACAATTCATATATAGCCTAAAGAATTATAAAATAATTCTAAATATAGAAAAGAAGAAGAAAAGAAGAGTAAATGACATTTTGAAAAGTGTTAAATATTAAGAAAGTCACTAGACTATACTTAGTATTTTTTATTATTTGTTACTTTAATTATCAATGAAAAAATTAATATCGCATTCACGATTCATTCCTTTAGGAAAGCGTGTTTGTAATTTAAGCATCCAGAAGAGTTCTTTTCTTTCTAGGGACTTAAATTTATTGCCTCCTCTGATAGATAGATTTACAATGTCAATTATTTTAATAGTGATATTGGCCTCATTAGAAAAGTGTAAGCTATTAAAGTGGTTAGCTACAGCAGAGTCTTTGTTATAATTTTTAATATCTCTGGCATGTTCGTTGTAACGTTTTCTAACTTCTCTAGAAGTCTGACCTGTATACTGTAATTTACAGATATTGCATGTTAAAAGATATACCACAAAAGTGGTGCTACAATTGGCATAGAAGTCTATACTATATTCTGTCCCTGTACTAGTGCTAGTGTATGTGTTCCCTTCTTGAATATGTGAACACATATTGCAGTTGCGACTGCCACATTTGTAATTTCCTTTTTGTGTCAGCCAATTGTGTTCCTTTCTTTTATTTCTAGTGACTAAGCTAGGTGATATAGCCTGTCCTAGAGTTTTTGATCTTTTGGGGACATATTTGATATTGTTGATAAGGGGTCTGAGAATATCATCACCCGAAAGTATATGTGCATGTTTTTGCATAATTTTTACAATATCATTGTACTATTTGGAATATGCTGTGGTGAACACAATTGCTTCTTTAAAGTTGGATTCTTTCTTTTTTACCTTATGTTTCTGTATGTCAGTATCTATGTTATATTTTCTGATTTCCTTCCTACATTTTTCTAGACTATTGACATTGTATCCTCTACTTGTAAGTCTCTTCTTCAGCTCAAGTGATTGTGTATCATAGATATCGTCTGATTTAGTATTTCTTCGTAACCTAATGAATTGACTACGTGGAATGGACTTTATCAAATGTGTTGGGTGTTGTGACGTTGCATAGAGTATCATGTTACCTGCAGTCTCCTTGCGATAGGTACTGGTGACAATACAGTTCTCAACTATCTCCAATGTTAGGTCTAAGTAATTGACTCTTTGTGTGTTGTATATTCCTGTAAATCGTAAATTGAATGGATTAGAGTTGATGTATTCTAAGAAGTTGTTAAATTCTATATCATTTAAAGGTTTTTTGACAATAAACAACAGATCGTCAATATAGCGTGTATATATTAGAATACTCTCAAGCCATGGATTTTGAGTATTATAAATATGTGATAGTTCCCACCAAGAGACAAATAAGTTTGCAAAGGCGGGGGCAAACTTTGCCCCCATGGCGGTACCACATACTTGATTATAAAAACAGCCATCAAACCAGAAGTAATTGTGAGATAATAAGAATTTTAACACATCTCCTATGTATTGCTTAGTATAAACATTTAATTCCATCTCTCTTTGGAGAAAAAATTCCACTGCTTGTACCCCCAAGTTTTGGGGGATACTGGTGTACAGTGAGGATACATCAATTACCACCCATGTATAATTCTCTTTCCAAGAGACAGTGTCCATGATAACATAAAAGATACTTTACCCAAATTCCTGGAAATAATTAATATCTTCGGGAAAATATCGGGCTATAAGATCAATCTAACAAAATCAGAATTGATGTGGCTGGACAGAAAAAAAAAAGAGTATGATATTATACATCCCTTTGCTGAAGTTCGGAATATATTATACCTGGGTATTATGTTAAATCCTAATCCGGAGGAATGGTATAACATGAACTTTCATAATTGCTTCACTGCCTGTAAACGGAAATTGGAGGATTGGATTAAACTTCCAATTTCTTTATCTGCTAGGGTTATGTTAATAAAAACAGTAATATTTCCCAAATTACTGTATTATATACAAAATATTCCAATCCCGATTCATAGAACTGATTTAATAGAATATAACAGGGCCTGTACGAAATTTCTTTGGAAAGGCGCTAAATCGCGTATAGCGATAACCCGGCTTATGAATAATAAAACAGCGGCAGGGCTGGCGCTTCCGAATATGCAACGCTATAGTTTAGCCGCGCGCAGTAAGGTTGCGATAGATTGGCTCTTACAGCAATAACATATTTCCTCCTCAGCTTGGGAAACTGCATTGGTCTCCCCATTTAGATTAGACGTATTGTTACATTGTACCATTACAGAACTTCCTTCACATCCTTTTCAATTAATAACTTTTAGGAATATCATTACGGCATGGCAGGAAGTATGTTATGAAACAGGTTGTTCTCTACATGTTTCCAAATTTCTCCCCATTGTTGGGAATCCAAATTTCTTGCCTGGTCTAGGCGACGGACGATTTATACAATGGTTGCGGAAGGGCTTGATCTACATTACGCAAATGATGGATGCAAGTTTAAATGTATTAACTTTCAGAGAACTAAGTAATCAATTTGGTCTTACAAAGCGCGATTTCTATGCATTTCTGCAAGTAAGGAATTATATAAGCGAACTCAAACAAAGATATGGGTTAGACTGGTCGTTCAAGGATTTACAACTTAAGATTAACATCTTTTTAACAGGACGCTACCCTATCTCTGCTCTCTACTCTCTTCTCAATCAGAACCCCTCTTTAGAACAATTAGATCATATAGTAACTAAATGGCGCCCCACATTTCCATATATTGATAGACAGGTAATAGTGGACACTTTCAAATTAACAGAAAAGAGCTGGGTTTTGACAGCATGGAGAGAATCTCAAATTAAGATAGCCCTAATGACATATCTGACTCCAGCAAAATTATCAAGATGGTATGGAATTGATATTCCATGTGCCAGATGTAGTGCCACCTGTGCAGATATTATACACTGTTTTTGGACCTGTCCTAGGATTGGGCAGTTTTGGGCTAAGATAGTATATTGGATGAATGCAGTTCTGAGACTTGATTATACTATTCAGCCCATGGAGATTTTGTTTCTAGTTAAATATCAAGGAACAGTCCGTAATCTGAAATTGATCAATATAATTATATTTCTGGGCAGAAACTTGATATTGAGAAAATGGAAAGCAAAAACGGCACCCACTTTGAGAGAGCTTAAACAGGCCTTGTTAATTCAGTGTATGTCTGAACATTACAATTTACACGGGTTGCCCGACGATCGAGTAGAATTGTTCTTTAAACATTGGAAAGTGTTTATATTATCTTTACCAGCCGGGACGCAAAATATCATAGTTAAACCATATGTTAAATCAGTTTTTTTCCAACTACAAGTGCTGGCGGGTACTTTCCCTAGTACCTGGCTTTCTACTAACAATGTAGGACCATAATGGGCGAGGGGGGGATGGAGATGGAGAAAGCGACACCTTTTTTTTTTTTCTTCTCTCTCTCTTTCTTTCTTTTCTTTCCCTTGCTTATTGTATGTGCTTTTGTTTGGTGTTATAAAATTTAATTAAACAGTCAACGGTATAAGAATACAATAAGAAGAGTCTGCGTGGACTTAGATCAGTTCTTGAAATATTGTTAAGAGAATGAATCAGTGTATTATTTCTACGAGCAATTTAATTTAGTTAATAGAGTAGAAAAATCTGAATTTATTTTATCTTTTATTTTTGTACATTGATATTTTGTGCTGCAATTGTCTTGATAATTTTGTTATACTGTTGAATTATAATACAACAAGAAGAGTCTGCGTGGACTTAGATTAGTTCTTGGAATTTTGGTAAGAGAATGAATCAAGGTTTTATCTTTATGAGCATTTCAATTTTGTTAATGGAATAGGAAAATCTGAATTTACTTTATCTTTTATTTTTGTACATTGATATTTTGTGCGGCAATTGTCTTGACAATTTTGTTATACTGTTGAATTATAAATAAATAATTTAAAAAAAAAAGGTTGAAAAAATCCTATTGGCTGATGCAATCAGCCAATAGGATTAAACTTCAATCCTATTGGCTGATCCAATCAGCCAATAGGATTGAGCTTGCATTCTATTGGCTGTTAGGTTCATGAGTCAGGTTTATGTATATTTCCTTTTGCAGACTATTAGTTTCAGATTTGGGAAAAAACATATTAAGGAAAACATTTTTTTTACCTGGGGTATAGTCTTCCTTCAAATTGAGTGCTTTTTCATTAATTTTTTTGCAGGCAAAATTAGGCTTGCGAAGTCGCAAAATGCTGATGTTTATTGTGTCATTTTTGGCAGGAGAATTTTTTTGGAATGAAGGTTCGTCCGGTGACGCAAATTTGTCATTTCCTGCATCTTAGTTGACGCTGAGTTTCCTTGCACAAGGTTGCGTCTGCAATGACGCAAGTGTGTCATTTCCGGATGTTGTTAGCGGCAAAAAATTTAATTTGGCGTTGTGCGTCATACATGGCGCCAAATAATTTCATTATTTAAAACCCCATTTCTATATGCCTATTGCCTTTTTATATGTCAGAGGGCTATGCTTTTTGCATTTTTTTCCCATTCCTGAAACTGCCATATAAGGAAATTGATATTTTGCTTTATATGTTGTTTTTTTCTCTTACATTTGTAAGATGTCTCAATCTGATCCTGTCTCAGAAACCACTGTTGGAACCCTGCTGCCTGATAACAGTTCTACCAAAAACATAATTTATGTAAGAACTTACCTGATAAATTCATTTCTTTCATATTAGCAAGAGTCCATGAGCTAGTGACGTATGGGATATACATTCCTACCAGGAGGGGCAAAGTTTCCCAAACCTCAAAATGACTATAAATACACCCCTCACCACACCCACAAATCAGTTAAACGCATAGCCAAGAAGTGGGGTGATAAGACAAAAGTGCGAAAGCATAAAAAATAAGGAATTGGAATAATTGTGCTTTATACAAAAAAATCATAACCACCACAAAAAAAGGGTGGGCCTCATGGACTCTTGCTAATATGAAAGAAATGAATTTATCAGGTAAGTTCTTACATAAATTATGTTTTCTTTC
Source organism: Bombina bombina (assembly GCF_027579735.1). Lineage (NCBI taxonomy): Eukaryota > Metazoa > Chordata > Amphibia > Anura > Bombinatoridae > Bombina > Bombina bombina. The sequence goes on from NW_026510976.1 coordinate 21,934, forward strand.
ATGTAATTAGCAAGAGTCCATGAGCTAGTGACGTATGGGATAATGAATACCCAAGATGTGGATCTTCCACGCAAGAGTCACTAGAGAGGGAGGGATAAAATAAAGACAGCCAATTCCGCTGAAAATAATCCACACCCAAAATAAAGTTTAAATCTTATAATGAAAAAAACTGAAACTATAAGCAGAAGAATCAAACTGAAACAGCTGCCTGAAGTACTTTCCTACCACAAACTGCTTCAGAAGAAGAAAACACATCAAAATGGTAGAATTTAGTAAAAGTATGCAAAGAAGACCAAGTTGCTGCTTTGCAAATCTGATCAACCGAAGCTACATTCCTAAATGCCCAGGAAGTAGAAACTGACCTAGTAGAATGAGCTGTAATCCTTTGAGGCGGAGTTTTACCCGACTCGACATAAGCATGATGAATCAAAGACTTTAACCTAGACGCCAAAGAAATGGCAGAGGCCTTCTGACCTTTCCTAGAACCGGAAAAGATAACAAATAGACTAGAAGTCTTTCGGAAATTTTTAGTAGCTTCAACATAATATTTCAAAGCTCTAACTACATCCAAAGAATGCAACGATCTTTCCTTAGAATTCTTAGGATTAGGACACAATGAAGGAACCACAATTTCTCTACTAATGTTGTTAGAATTCACAACCTTAGGTAAAAATTTAAAAGAAGTTTGCAACACCGCCTTATCCTGATGAAAAATCAGAAAAGGAGACTCACAAGAAATAGCAGATAATTCAGAAACTCTTCTAGCAGAAGAGATGGCCAAAAGAAACAAAACTTTCCAAGAAAGTAATTTAATGTCCAGCGAATGCATAGGTTCAAACGGAGGAGCTTGAAGAGCCCCCAGAACCAAATTCAAACTCCAAGGAGGAGAAATTGACTTAACAGGTTTTATACGAACCAAAGCTTGTACAAAACAATGAATATCAGGAAGACTAGCAATCTTTCTGTGAAAAAGAACAGAAAGAGCAGAGATTTGTCCTTTCAAGGAACTTGAAGACAAACCTTTATCCAAACCATCCTGAAGAAACTGTAAAATTCTAGGAATTCTAAAAGAATGCCAAGAAAAATGATGAGAAAGACACCAAGAAATGTAAATCTTCCAGACTCGATAATATATCTTCCTAGATACAGATTTACGAGCCTGTAACATAGTATTAATCATAGAGTCAGAGAAACCTCTATGACTGAGAATTCAATCTCCATACCTTCAAATTTAAGGACTTGAGATCCTGATGGAAAAAAGGACCTTGCGATAGAAGGTCTGGTCTTAACGGAAGAGTCCACGGTTGGCAAGTGGCCATCCGGACAAGATCCGCATACCAAAACCTGTGAGGCCATGCTGGAGCCACCAGCAGAACAAACGAGCACTCCTTTAGAATCTTGGAAATTACTCTTGGAAGAAGAACTAGAGGCGGAAAAATATAGGCAGGATGATACTTCCAAGGAAGTGACAATGCATCCACTGCCTCCGCCTGAGGATCCCTGGATCTGGACAGATACCTGGGAAGTTTCTTGTTTAGATGAGAAGCCATCAGATCTATTTCTGGAAGTCCCCACATTTGAACAATCTGAAGAAATACCTCTGGGTGAAGAGACCATTCGCCCGGATGTAACGTTTGGCGACTGAGATAATCCGCTTCCCAATTGTCTATACCTGGTATATGAACCGCAGAAATTAGACAGGAGCTGGATTCCGCCCATACCAGTATTCGAGATACTTCTTTCATAGCCAGAGGACTGTGAGTCCCTCCTTGATGATTAACATATGCCACAGTTGTGACATTGTCCGTCTGAAAACAAATGAACGACTCTCTCTTTAGAAGAGGCCATGACTGAAGAGCTCTGAAAATTGCACGGAGTTCCAAAATATTGATCGGTAATCTCACATCCTGAGATTCCCAAACACCTTGTGCTGTCAGAGACCCCCAAACAGCTCCCCAACCTGTCAGACTTGCATCTGTTGAAATCACAGTCCAGGTTGGAAGAACAAAAGAAGCCCCCTGAACTAAACGATGGTGGTCTGTCCACCACGTCAGAGAGTGTCGTACAATCGGTTTTAAAGATATTAATTGAGATATCTTTGTATAATCCCTGCACCACTGGTTCAGCATACAAAGCTGAAGAGGTCGCATGTGAAAACGAGCAAAGGGGATCGCGTCCGATGCAGCAGTCATAAGACCTAGAATTTCCATGCATAAGGCTACCGAAGGGAATGATTGAGACAGAAGGTTTCGACAAGCTGAAACCAATTTTAGACGTCTCTTGTCTGTCAGAGACAGAGTCATGGACACTGAATCTATCTGGAAACCTAAAAAGGTTACCCTTGTCTGAGGAATCAATGAACTTTTTGGTAAATTGATCCTCCAACCATGTTCTCGAAGAAACAATACAAGTCGATTCGTATGAGATTCTGCTAAATGTGAAGACTGAGCAAGTACCAAGATATCGTCCAAATAAGGAAATACCACAATACCCTGTTCTCTGATTACAGACAGAAGGGCACCGAGAACCTTTGTAAAAATCCTTGGAGCTGTTGCTAGGCCAAACGGCAGAGCCACAAACTGGTAATGCTTGTCTAGGAAAGAGAATCTCAGAAACTGATAGTGATCTGGATGAATCGGAATATGCAGATATGCATCCTGTAAATCTATTGTGGACATATAATGCCCTTGCTGAACAAAAGGCAGAATAGTCCTTATAGTTACCATTTTGAATGTTGGTATCCTTACATAATGATTCAATATTTTTAAATCCAGAACTGGTCTGAAGGAATTCTCCTTCTTTGGTACAATGAAGAGATTTGAGTAAAACCCCAGCCCCTGTTCCAGAACTGGGACTGGCATAATTACTCCAGCCAACTCTAGATCTGAAACACATTTCAGAAATGCTTGAGCCTTCACTGGATTTACTGGGACACGGGAAAGTAAAAATCTTCTTGCTGGAGGCCTTATCTTGAAGCCTATTCTGTACCCTTGTGAAACAATGTTCTGAATCCAAAGATTGTGAATCGAATTGATCCAAATTTCTTTGAAAAATCGTAATCTGTCCCCTACCAGCTGAGCTGGAATGAGGGCCGCACCTTCATGTTGACTTGGGAGCTGGCTTTGGCTTTCTAAAAGGCTTGGATTTATTCCAGACTGGAGATGGTTTCCAAATTGATACCGCTCCTGTAGGGGAAGGATCAGGCTTTTGTTCCTTATTGTGACGAAAGGAACGAAAATGATTATAAGACCTAAATTTACCTTTAGATTTTTTAACCTGTGGTAAAAAAGTTCCTTTCCCCCCAGTAACAGTTGAAATAATAGAATCCAACTGTGAACCAAATAATTTATTACCCTGGAAAGAAAGGGAAAGCAAAGTTGACTTAGAAGACATATCAGCATTCCAAGTTTTAAGCCATAAAGCTCTTCTAGCTAAAATAGCTAGAGACATATACCTGACGTCAACCCTAATGATATCAAAGATGGCATCACAAATAAAATTATTAGCATGTTGAAGAAGATTAACAATGCTATGAGAATTATGATCTGTTACTTGTTGCGCTAAAGCTTCTAACCAAAAAGTTGAAGCTGCAGCAACATCCGCTAAAGATATAGCAGGTCTAAGATTACCTGAACATAAGTAAGCTTTTCTTAGAAAGGATTCAATTTTCCTATCTAAAGGATCCTTAAAGGAAGTACTATCTGCCGTAGGAATAGTAGTACGTTTAGCAAGAGTAGAGATAGCCCCATCAACCTTAGGGATTTTGTCCCAAAACTCTAATCTGTCAGATGGCACAGGATATAATTGCTTAAAACGTTTAGAAGGAGTTAATGAATTACCCAAATTATTTTATTCCCTGGAAATTACTTCAGAAATAGCATCAGGGACAGGAAAAACTTCTGGAATAACTACAGGAGATTTAAAAACCTTATTTAAATGTTTAGATTTAGTATCAAGAGGACCAGAATCCTCTATTTCTAATGCAATTAAAACTTTTTTAAGTAAAGAACGAATAAATTCCATTTTGAATAAATATGAAGATTTATCAGCATCAACCTCTGAAACAGAATCCTCTGAACCAGAGGAATCATTATCAGAATCAGAATGATGATGTTCATTTAAAAATTCATCTGAAAAATGAGAAGTTTTAAAAGACCTTTTACGTTTACTAGAAGGAGGAATAACAGACATAGCCTTCTTAATGGATTTAGAAACAAAATCTCTTCTGTTAACAGGAACACTCTGAGTATTAGATGTTGATGGAACAGCAACAGGTAATGTAACATTACTAAAGGAAATATTATCTGCATTAACAAGTTTGTCATGACATTCATTACAAACAACAGCTGGAGGAACAGATACCACAAGTTTACAGCAAATGCACTTAACTTTGGTAGGTCCAGCATCAGGCAGCGATTTTCCAGAAGTATCTTCTGATTCAGGGTCAATCTGAGACATCTTGCAATATGTAATAGAAAAAACAACATATAAAGCAAAATTGATCAAATTCCTTAAATGACAGTTTCAGGAATGGGAAAAAATGACAGTGAACAAGCTTCTAGCAACCAGAAGCAAATAAACAATGAGACTTAAATAATGTGGAGACAATAATGACGCCCATATTTTTTAGCGCCAAAAAAGACGCCCACATTATTTGGCGCCTAAATGCTTTTAGCGCCAAAAATGACGCCACATCCGGTAACGCCAACATTTTTGGCGCAAAAACGTCAAAAATGACGCAACTTCCGGTGACAAGTATGACGCCGGAAATAACGAAGAAAATTTTTTGCGCCAAAAAAGTCAGCGCCAAGAATGACGCAATAAAATGAAGCATTTTCAGCCCCCGCGAGCCTAACAGCCCACAGGGAAAAAGCCAAATTTTAAGGTAAGAAAAAAAAAAATGATTTATTCAAATGCATTATCCCAAATAATGAAACTGACTGTCTGAAATAAGGAATATTGAACATCCTGAATCAAGGCAAATAAATGTTTAAACACAAATATTTAGAACTTTATATAAAAGTGCCCAACCATAGCTTAGAGTGTCACAAAAATAAGACTTACTTACCCCAGGACACTCAACTACATGTAGTAGAAAGCCAAACCAGTACTGAAACGAGAATCAGTAGAGGTAATGGTATATATGAGTATATCGTCGATCTGAAAAGGGAGGTAAGAGATGAATCTCTACGACCGATAACGGAGAACCTATGAAATAGACCCCGTAGAAGGAGATCATTGAATTCAAATAGGCAATACTCTCTTCACATCCCTCTGACATTCACTGCACGCTGAGAGGAAAACCGGGCTCCAACCTGTTGCAGAGCGCATATCAACGTAGAATCTAGCACAAACTTACTTCACCACCTCCACAGAAGGCAAAGTTTGTAAAACTGATTTGTGGGTGTGGTGAGGGGTGTATTTATAGGCATTTTGAGGTTTGGGAAACTTTGCCCCTCCTGGTAGGAATGTATATCCCATACGTCACTAGCTCATGGACTCTTGCTAATTACATGAAAGAAACTAAGTATATGTGTTGTAAATTTGTGGCGATTATATCTCCAGCTGTAGTATGTAATAGTTGTCATGATAAGCTTTTACATGCAGAGAATGTATCCATCAGTAATAGTACAATGCCTGTTATTCCTTCAACATCTAGGGCGCGATCCGATATAGATCGTAGTTTGCGGCGCAAGCGAGGGAACCCCCCGCCGCCCGTAGTTTCAGCTCACAACTCGAGCTATCCCATATACGGCGCCGTCAGATGCTAAAGTGCCGTAAGTCGGATAAACCAGCGATGTCCAGAAATCTGCGTACAAATTTCTGGAGTCGCCAGTGACTTACGGCACTTAAGAAACTGCCGGCGCCTACAAAACCTGACTAAGGCCTAGATTTAGAGTTTGGCGGTAGCCTTTCAAAACCAGCGTTAGAGGCTCCTAACGCTGTTTTTTACCCCCCGCTGGTATTTGGAGTCAGTCAGGAAAGGGTCTAACGCTCACTTTGCAGCCGCGACTTTTCCATACCGCAGATCCCCCTACGCCATTTCCGTATCCTATCTTTTCAATGGGATCTTTCTAACGCCGGTATTTAGAGTCTTGGCTGAAGTGAGCGTTAGAAATCTAACAACAAAACTCCAGCCGCAGAAAAAAGTCAGTAGTTAAGAGCTTTCTGGGCTAACGCCGGTTTATAAAGCTCTTAACTACTGTGCTCTAAAGTACACTAACACCCATAAACTACCTATGTACCCCTAAACCTAGGTCCCCCCACATCGCCGCCACTCTATTAAAATTTTTTAACCCCTAATCTGCCGCTCCGTATACCGCCGCCACTTACGTTATCCCTATGTACCCCTTATCTGCTGCCCCTAATAACGCTGACCCCTACATAATATTTATTAACCCCTAATCTGCCGCCCCCGCTATTGCTGACACCTGCATATTTTTTTAACCCCTAATCTGCCGCTCCGTACACCGCCGCAACCTACATTATACCTATGTACCCCTAATCTGCTGCCCCTAACACAGCCGACCCCTATATTATATTTATTAACCCCTAATCTGCCGCCCCCAACGTCGCCTCCACCTACCTACAATTATTAACCCCTAATCTGCCGACCAGACCACACCGCTACTATAATAAATGTATTAACCCATAAAGCTAAGTCTAACCCTAACACCCCCCTAAGTTAAATATAATTTAAATCTAACAAAATAAATTAACTCTTATTAAATAAATTATTCCTATTTAAAGCTAAGTACTTACCTGTAAAATAAACCCTAATATAGCTACAATATAAATAATAATTATATTGTAGCTATTTTAGGATTAATATTTATTTTACAGGCAACTTTGTAATTATTTTAACCAGGTACAATAGCTATTAAATAGTTATTAACTATTTAATAGCTAAAATAGTTAAAATAATTACAAAATTACCTGTAAAATAAATCCTAACCTTAGTTACAATTAAACCTAACACTACACTATCAATAAATAAATTAAATAAACTACCTACAATTACCTACAATTAAACCTAACACTACACTATCAATAAATTAATTACATACAATACCTACAATTAAATAAACTAACTAAAGTACAAAAAATAAAAAAGAACTAAGTTACAAAAAATAAAAAAATATTTACAAACTTAGAAAAATATTACAACAATTTTAAACTAATTACACCTACTCTAAGTCCCCTAATAAAATAACAAAGACCCCCAAAATAAAAAATGCCCTACCCTATTCTAAATTAAAAAAGTTCAAAGCTCTTTTACCTTACCAGCCCTGAAAAGGGCCATTTGCGGGGCATGCCCCAAATAATTCAGCTCTTTTGCCTGTAAAAAAAAACATACAATACCCCCCCAACATTACAACCCACCACCCACATACCCCTAATCTAACCCAAACCCCCCTTAAATAAACCTAACACTAAGCCCCTGAAGATCTTCCTACCTTATCTTCACCATGCCAGGTTCACCGATCCGTCCTCCGAAGTCTTGATCCAAGCCCAAGCGGGGGGGTGGCGATCCATAATCCGGCTGAAGTCTTCTATCAAGCCGCGGCTGAAGAGGTCCAGAAGAGGCTCCAAAGTCTTCATCCTATCCGGGAAGAAGAGGAGATCCGGACCAGCAACCATCTTGATCCAAGCGGCATCTTCTATCTTCATCCGATGGCGAACGGCTCCATCTTGAAGACCTTCAGCGCGGATCCATCTTCTTCTTCCGACGTCCAACTGAAGAATGAAGGTTCCTTTAAGGGACGTCATCCAAGATGGCGTCCCTCGAATTCCGATTGGCTGATAGGATTCCGATCAGCCAATAGAATGCGAGCTCAATCTGATTGGCTGATCCAATCAGCCAATCGGATTGAACTTGAATCAGAATTTTCCTACCTTAATTCCGATTGGCTGATAGAATCCTATAAGCCAATCGGAATTCGATCTTCAGTTGGACGTCGGAAGAAGAAGATGGATCCGCGCTGAAGGTCTTCAAGATGGAGCCGTTCGTCATCGGATGAAGATAGAAGATGCTGCTTGGATCAAGATGGTTGCCGGTCCGGATCTCCTCTTCTTCCCGGATAGGATGAAGACTTTGGAGCCTCTTCTGGACCTCTTCAGCCGCGGCTTGATAGAAGACTTCAGCCGGATTATGGATCGCCAGCCCCCGCTTGGGCTTGGATCAAGACTTCGGAGGACGGATCGGTGAACCTGGCATGGTGAAGATAAGGTAGGAAGATCTTCAGGGGCTTAGTGTTAGGTTTATTTAAGGGGGGTTTGGGTTAGATTAGGGGTATGTGGGTGGTGGGTTGTAATGTTGGGGGGGTATTGTATGTTTTTTTTACAGGCAAAAGAGCTGAATTATTTGGGGCATGCCCCGCAAATGGCCCTTTTCAGGGCTGGTAAGGTAAAAGAGCTTTGAACTTTTTTAATTTAGAATAGGGTAGGTCATTTTTTTATTTTGGGGGTCTTTGTTATTTTATTAGGGGGCTTAGAGTAGGTGTAATTAGTTTAAAATTTTTGTAATATTTTTCTAATGTTTGTAAATATTTTTTTATTTTTTGTAACAGTTCTTTTTTATTTTTTGTACTTTAGTTAGTTTATTTAATTGTAGTTATTTGTAGGGATTGTATTTAATTAATTAATTTATTGATAGTGTAGTGTTAGGTTTAATTGTAGGTAACTGTAGGTAGTTTATTTAATTTATTTATTGATAGTGTAGTGTTTTACAGGTAATTTTGTAATTATTTTAACTATTTTAGCTATTAAATAGTTATTAACTATTTAATAGCTATTGTACCTGGTTAAAATAATTACAAAGTTGCCTGTAAAATAAATATTAATCCTAAAATAGCTACAATATAATTATTATTTATATTGTAGCTATATTAGGGTTTATTTTACAGGTAAGTATTTAGCTTTAAATAGGAATAATTTATAGAATAAGAGTTAATTTATTTCGTTAGATTTAGATTATATTTAATTTAGGGGGGTGTTAGTGTTAGACTTAGCTTTAGGGGTTAATCCATTTATTAGAGTAGCGGCAAGATCCAGTCGGCAGATTAGGGGTTAATTATTGTAGGTAGCTGGCAGCGACGTTGTGGGGGGCAGATTAGGGGTTAATAAATATAATATAGGGGTTGGCGGTGTTAGGGGCAGCAGATTAGGGGTACATAGGTATAATGTAGGTTGCGGCGGTGTACGGAGCGGCAGATTAGGGGTTAATAATAATATGCAGGGGTCAGCGATAGCAGGGGTGGCAGATTAGGGGTTAATACATATAATATAGGGGTCGGCGGTGTTAGGGGCAGCAGATTAGGGGTACATAGGGATAATGTAGGTTGCGGCGGTGTACGGAGCGGCAGATTAGGGGTTAATAATAATATGCAGGGGTCAGCGATAGCGGGGGCGGCAGATTAGGGGTTAATAAGTGTAAGGTTAGGGGTGTTTAGACTCAGGGTACATGTTAGAGTGTTCGGTGCAGACGTAGGAAGTGTTTCCCCATAGAAAACAATGGGGCTGCGTTAGGAGCTGAACGCTGCTTTTTTGCAGGTGTTAGTTTTTTTTTCAACTCAAATGGCCCCATTGTTTTCTATGGGGGAATCGTGCACAAGCACGTTTTTGAAGCTGGTCGCGTCCGTAAGCAACGCTGGTATTTAGAGTTGCAGTGGCGGTAAATATGCTCTACGCTCCCTTTTTTGGAGCCTAACGCAGCCCTTCTGTGAACTCTAAATACCAGCGGTATTTAAAAGGTGCGGGGGAAAAAAGCACACATAGCTAATGCACCCCTTTGGCCGCAGAACTCTAAATCTAGCCGTAAGTGATTAAATTTCCCGTACTGTCTAACACGCCTCCCAAACATAGCCCGACATGTATACCCCTCTATCTGCTATCCTCCCTCACTCTCCTAATAATAAAAACATAATTTATGTAAGAACTTACCTGATAAATTCATTTCTTTCATATTAGCAAGAGTCCATGAGCTAGTGACGTATGGGATATACATTCCTACCAGGAGGGGCAAAGTTTCCCAAACCTTAAAATGCCTATAAATACACCCCTCACCACACCCACAATTCAGTTTAACGAATAGCCAAGAAGTGGGGTGATAAGAAAAAAGTGCAAAAGCATATAAAATAAGGAATTGGAATAATTGTGCTTTATACAAAAAAATCAAAACCACCACAAAAAAGGGCGGGCCTCATGGACTCTTGCTAATATGAAAGAAATAAATTTATCAGGTAAGTTCTTACATAAATTATGTTTTCTTTCATGTAATTAGCAAGAGTCCATGAGCTAGTGACGTATGGGATAATGATTACCCAAGATGTGGATCTTTCCACACAAGAGTCACTAGAGAGGGAGGGATAAAATAAAGACAGCCAATTCCTGCTGAAAATAATCCACACCCAAAATAAAGTTTAACGAAAAACATAAGCAGAAGATTCAAACTGAAACCGCTGCCTGAAGTACTTTTCTACCAAAAACTGCTTCAGAAGAAGAAAATACATCAAAATGGTAGAATTTAGTAAAATTATGCAAAGAGGACCAAGTTGCCGCTTTGCAAATCTGATCAACCGAAGCTTCATTCCTAAACGCCCAGGAAGTAGAAACTGACCTAGTAGAATGAGCTGTAATCCTTTGAGGCGGAGTGTTACCCGACTCAACATAGGCATGATGAAATAAAGATTTCAACCAAGATGCCAAAGAAATGGCAGAAGCTTTCTGGCCTTTTCTAGAACCGGAAAAGATGACAAATAGACTAGAAGTCTTTCGGAAAGACTTAGTAGCTTCAACATAATATTACAAAGCTCTAACAGCATCCAAAGAATGCAATGATTTCTCCTTAGAATTCATAGGATCAGGACATAATGAAGGAACCACAATTTCTCTACTAATGTTGATAGAATTCACAACCTTAGGTAAAAAATTCAAAAGAAGTTCGCAGCACCGCCTTATCCTGATGCAAAATCAGAAAAGGAGACTCACAAAAAAGAGTAGATAATTCAGAGACTCTTCTGGCAGAAGAGATGGCCAAAAGAAACAAAACTTTCCAAGAAAGTAATATAATGACCAAAGAATGCATGGGTTCAAAAGGAAGAGCTTGAAGAGCCCCCAGAACCAAATTCAAACTCCAAGGAGGAGAAATTGACTTAATGACAGGTTTTATACGAACCAAAGGTTGTACAAAACAATAAATATCAGGAAGATTAGCAAACCTTCTGTGAAAAAGAACAGAAAGAGCAGAGATTTGTCTTTCAAGGAACTTGCGGACAAACCTTTATCTAAACCATCCTGAAGAAACTGTAAAATTCTCGGTATTCAAAAAGAATGCCAAGAAAAAAGATGAGAAAGACACTAAGAAATATAAGTCTTCCAGACTCTATAATATATCTCTCTAGATACAGATTTACGAGCCTGTCACATAGTATCAATCACAGAGTCAGAGAAACCTCTTTGACCAAGAATCAAGCGTTCAAACTCCATACCTTAAAATTAAGGTTTTGAGACAGAAAGACTGGTCTTAACGGAAGAGTCCACGGTTGGCAAGAGGCCATCCGGACAAGATCCGCATACCAAAACCTGTGAGGCCATGCTGGAGCTACCAGCAGAACAAACGAGCATTCCTTTAGAATATTGGAGAATACCCTTGGAAGAAGAACTAGAGGCGGAAAGATATAGGCAGGATGACACTTGTAAGGAAGAAATAATGCATCCACTGCCTCCGCCCGAGGATCCCGGGATCCGGACAGATACCAGGGAAGTTTCTTGTTTAGATGAGAAGCCATCAGATCTATTTCTGGGAGTTCCCACATTTGAACAATCTGAGGAAATACCTCTGGGTGAAGAGACCATTCGCCCAGGTGCAACGTTTGGCGACTGAGATAATCCGCTTTCCAATTGTCCATACCTGGGATATGAACCGCAGAGATTAGACAGGAGCTGGATTCCGCCCAAACCAAAATTCGAGATACTTCTTTCATAACCAGAGGACTGTGAGTCCCTCCTTGATGATTGATGTATGCCACAGTTGTGACATTGTCTATCTGAAAACAAATGAACAACTCTCTCTTCAGAAGAGGCCAAGACTGAAAAGCTCTGAAAATTGCACGGAGTTCCAAAATACTGATCGGAAATCTCACCTCCTGAGATTCCCAAACCCCTTGTGCCGTCAGATACCCCCATACAGCTCCCCAACCTGTAAGACTTGCATCTGTTGAGATTATAGTCCAGGTCGGAAGAACAAGAATCCCCCTGAACTAAACGATGGTGATCTGTCCACCATGTCAGAGAGTGTCGTATAATCGGTTTAAAGATATTAATTGAGATATCTTTGAGTAATCCCTGCACCATTGGTTCAGCATACAGAGCTGAAGAGGTCGCATGTGAAAACGAGCAAAGGAGATCGCATCTGATGCGGCAGTCCTAAGACCTAAAATTTCCATGCATAAGGCTACCAAAGGGAATGATTGTGACTGAAGGTTTTGACAAGCTGATATCAATGTTAAACTTCTCTTGTCTGACAAGGACAGAGTCATAGACACTGAATCTATCTAGAAACCTAAAAAGGTTACCCTTGTCTGAGGAATCAATGAACTGATTAGTAAATTGAACCTCCAACCATGAACTTGAAGAAACAACACAAGTCGATACATATGAGATTCTTCGAAAATGAGAAGACTGAGCAAATACCAAGATATCGTCCAAATAAGGAAATACCAAAACCCTGTTCTCTGATTACAGAAAGAAGGGCACCGAGAACCTTTGAAAAAAATTCTTGGAACTGAGGCTAGGCCAAACAGTAGAGCCAAAAAAACTGGTAATGCTTGTCTAAAAAGAGAATCTCAGACACTAAAAGTGATCTGGATGAATCGGAATATGCAGATACACATCCTGTAAATCTATTGTAGACATATAATGCCCTTGCTAAACAAAAAACAGGATAGTCCTACAGTAACCATCTTGAATGTTGGTATCCTTACATAACGATTCAATATTGATAGATCCGGAACTGGTCTGAAGGAATTGACCTTCTTGGTACAATGAAGAGATAAAATAAAACCCCAGCCCCTGTTCCAGAACTGGAACTGGCATAATTACTCCAACCAACTCTAGATCTGAAACACATTTCAGAAATGCTGAGCCTTTGCTGTGTTAACTGGGACACGGGAAAGAAAAAAATCTCTTAGCAGGAGGCCTTAACTGAAGCCAATTCTGTACCTTTCTGAAACAATGTTCTGAAACCAGAGATTGAGAACGGAATTGATCCAAATTTCTTTGAAGAAAACGTAATCTGCCCCATACCAGCTGAGCTGGAATAAGGGCCGCACCTTCATGGGTACTTAGGAGCTGGCTATAGATTTCTATAAGGCTTGGATATATTCCAAACTGGAAATAGTTTCCAAACTGATACCGCTCCTGAGGATGAAGGATCAGGCTTTTGTTCCTTGTTGTGAGGAAAGGAACAAAAAAGATTAGACCTAAATTTACCTTAGATTTTTTATCCTTTGGTAAAAAAGTTCCCTTCCTTCCAGAAACAATTGAAATAATAATTTAATACCCTGGAAAGAAAGGGAAAGCAAAGTTGACTTAGAAGACATATCAGCATTCCAAGTTTAATCCATAAAGCTTTTCTAGCTAAAATAGCTAGAGACATATACCTGACATCAACTCTAATGATATCAAAAGATGGTATCACCAATAAAATTATTAGCATGTTATAGAATAATAATAATGCTATAAAATTATGATCTGTTACTTGTTGCGCTAAAGCTTCTAACCAAAAAGTTGAAGCTGCAGCAACATCCGCTAAAAATATAGCAGGTCTAAGAAGATTACCTGAACATAAGTAAGTTTTTCTTAGAAAGGATTCAATTTCCCTTAAATAAAGTACTATCTGCCGTAGGAATAGTAGTACATTTAGCAGGAGTAGAGACAGCCCCATAACCTTAGGGATTTTGTCCCAAAAAAACTCTAATCTGTCAGATGGCACAGGATATAATTGCTTAAACGTTTAGAAGGAGTAAAAGAATTACCCAAATTATTCCATTCCCTGGAAATTACTTCAGAAATAGCATCAGGGAGATTAAACACTTCTGGAATAACTACAGGAGATTTAAAAACCTTATTTAAACGTTTAGATTTAGTATCAAGAGGACCAGAATCCTCTATTTCTAATGCAATTAATACTTCTTTAAATAAAGAACGAATACATTCCATCTTGAACAAATACAAAGATTTATCAGTATCAGAATGATGATGTTCATTTAAAAATTCATCTGAAAAAAGAGAAGTTTTAAAAGACTTTTATGTAAACTAGAAGGAGAAATAACAGACATAGCCTTCTTAATGGATTTAAAAAAATAAAATCTCTTATGTTTATCAGGAACAGTCTGAAAATTAGATGTTGACGGAACAGCAACAGGTAATGTAACAGTACTAAAGGAAATTTTATCTGCATTAATAAGTTTGTCATGACATGCAATACAAACAACAGCTGGAGAAACAGATACCAAAAATTATAGCAGATACACTTAGCTTGGTAGCTCCAGCACTAGACAGCGATTTTCCTGTAGTATCTTCTGACTCAGATGCAACGTGAGACATCTTGCAATATGTAAGACAAAAAAACAACATATAAAGCAAAATTGATCAAATTCCTTAAATGACAGTTTCAGGAATGGGAAAAAATGCCAAAGAACAAGCTTCTAGCAACCAGAAGCAATGAAAAAATGAGACTAAAATAATGTGGAGACAAAAGCGACGCCCATATTTTTTAGCGCCAAATCAGACGCCCACATTATTTGGCGCCTAAATGCTTTTGGCGCCAAAAATGACGCCACATCCGGAACGCCGACATTTTTGGCGCAAAATAACGTCAAAAAATGACGCAACTTCCGGCGACACGTATGACGCCGGAAACGGAAAAGAATTTTTGCGCCAAAAAAGTCCGCGCCAAGAATGACGCAATAAAATGAAGCATTTTCAGCCCCCGCGAGCCTAACAGCCCACAGGGAAAAAAGAGTCAAATTTTTGAAGGTAAGAAAAAATTATTAATTCAAATGCATTATCCCAAATATGAAACTGACTGTCTGAAAAATAAGGAAAGTTGAACATTCTGAGTCAAGGCAAATAAATGTTTGAATACATATATTTAGAACTTTATAAACAAAGTGCCCAACCATAGCTTAGAGTGTCACAGAAAATAAGATTTACTTACCCCAGGACACTCATCTACATGTTTGTAGAAAGCCAAACCAGTACTGAAACGAGAATCAGCAGAGGTAATGGTATATATAAGAGTATATCGTCGATCTGAAAAGGGAGGTAAGAGATGAATCTCTACGACCGATAACAGAGAACCTATGAAATAGACCCCGTAGAAGGAGATCACTGCATTCAAATAGGCAATACTCTCCTCACATCCCTCTGACATTCACTGCACGCTGAGAGGAAAACCGGGCTCCAACTTGCTGCGGAGCGCATATCAACGTAGAATGTAGCACAAACTTACTTCACCACCTCCATCGGAGGCAAAGTTTGTAAAACTGAATTGTGGGTGTGGTGAGGGGTGTATTTATAGGCATTTTAAGGTTTGGGAAACTTTGCCCCTCCTGGTAGGAATGTATATCCCATACGTCACTAGCTCATGGACTCTTGCTAATTACATGAAAGAAAAATGTATTAACCCCTAAACCGTCGCTCCCGGACCCCATGCACCTAATAAAGTTATTAACCCCTAAACCGCTGCTCCCGGACCCCGCCGCCACCTACATTAACTACCCCCTAATGTGAGCTCCTACCGTGCCGCCACCTACATTAACTACCCCCTAATGTGAGCTCCTACCCCGCCGCCACCTACATTACCCCCTAATGTGAGATCCTACCCCACCGCCAGCTATATTAACTACCCCCTAATGTGAGCTCCTACCCCGCCGCCAGCTATATTAAAATTATTAACCCCTAATCTAATCCCCCTATACCGCCGCCACCTATATTAAATTACTTAACCCCTAAAATACTAAACTATCCCTACCACTAAACCTAAGTCTAACCCTACAAATATCCCTGAAAAAGGCTTTTTGTGTGGCATTACCCCAAAGTAAACAGCTCTATTGCCAGCCCTTAAAAGGGCTTTTTTGCGGGGCTTTGCCCCAAAGTAATCAGCTCTTTTACCAGCCCTTAAAAGGGCTTTTGGCGGGGCATTGTCACAAAGTAATCAGCTCTTTTGCCTATAATCTAAATCCCCCTATACCGCCGCCACCTATAATAAATGTATTACCCCCTAATCTAATCCCCCTACACCGCCGCCACCTATATTAAATAGATTAACCCCTAAACTAACCCCCCTACACCGCCACCATCTATATTAACTATATTAACCCTAATTATATTAGGGTTAATATCGTTATTATATTATATATATATATATTAAGTATAATAACCCTATCTAACTCTAACACCCCTAACTAAATTAAATCTAATTAATATTAATATTATTAATTAAAATATTCCTATTTAAATCTAAATACTTACCTATAAAATAAACCCTAAGATAGCTACAATATAATCAATAAATACATTGTAGCTATTTTAGGGTTTATATTTATTTTACAGGTAACTTGGTATTTATTTTAACTAGGTACAATAGCTATTAAATAGTTAATAACTATTTAATAGCTACCTAGTTAAAATAATTACCAATTTACCTGTAAAATAAATCCTAACCTAAGTTACAAATACACCTACACTATCAATAAATTAATTAAATAAACTACAAATATCTCAACTAAAATACAATTAAATACACTAAACTAAATTACAAAAAAAACCACACTAAATTACAAAAAATAAAAAAAGATTACAAGAATTTTAAGCTAATTACACCTATTCTAAGCCCCCTAATAAAATAATAAAGTCCCCCAAAATAAAAAAAATTCCCTACCCTATTCTAAATTACAAAAGTTAACAGCTCTATTACCAGCCCTTAAAAGGGCCTTTTGCGGAGCATGCCCCAAAGTAATCAGCTCTTTTGCCTGTAAAAAAAAAACACAATACCACCCCCCAACATTACAACCCACCACCCACATACCCCTACTCTAAATTCACCTAAACCCCCCTTAAAAAAAAACTAACGCTAACCCCCAGAAGATCTCCCTACCTTGAGTCGTCTTCACCCAGCCAGGCCGAACTCTTCATCCAATCCGGGCGATGTCTTCATCCAAGCCGCAAAGAAGAAGTCTTCCATCCGGGCGATGTCTTTATCCAAGCGGCAAAGAAGAGGTCCTCCATCGGGGTGAAGTTTTCCTCCAAGATCTTCAATCTTCTTTCTTCGGACCTCTGACGCGGAACATCCAGCTGGCCCGACGATTGAAAGATGAATGAAGTTTCCTTTAAATGACGTCATCCAAGATGGCGTCCGTCGAATTCCGATTGGCTGATAGGATTCTATCAGCCAATCGGAATTAAGGTAAGAAAATCTGATTGGCTGATTCAATCAGCCAATCAGATTCGAGTTCAATCCGATTGGCTGATCCAATCAGCCAATCAGATTGAGCTTGCATTCTATTGGCTGTTCCGATCAGCCTTACGCTGTCCTTACACTGTATATTGGATACGAAACTGCGCTGGTTTGGTATACTTGTCTATGGGCCAAAAAACTACGGCCTTAGGCAGAAATATAGGAGCGTAACTTCTATGTTATGCCGTATATGTGATACCAAACCAGCACAAAATTTGGCGTCGCCGGCTTTTGCGGGCGACGCTGCATATCGAATTGATGCCCTAATGTACATGATATCCCTGAGAATATAAAAGATTTTATTGCTGATGCGATTCAGAAGGCTTTGTCTACTATCCCGCCTTCTAATAAACATAAAAATTCTTTTAAAACTTCTCATAAAGTTGATAAAATTTCAAATGGCCGACAACATACTGAATTATCCTCCTCTGATGAGGATCTATCTGATTCAGAAGATCCTTCCTCAGATATGGACACTGACAAATCTACTTATTTATTTAAAATGGAGTATATTCGTTCCTTGTTAAAAGAGGTGTTGATTACGTTGGATATTGAGGAAACTAGTCCTCTTGATACTAAAACTAGTAAACGTTTAAATTCTGTTTATAAACCTCCTGTGGTTACTCCAGTGGTTTTTCCAGTTCCTGATGCTATTTCTGATATGATTTCTAAAGAATGGAATAAGCCTGGTACTTCTATTATTCCTTCTTCAAGGTTTAAAAAATTGTATCCTTTGCCAGTAGTTAGATTGGAGTTTTGGGAAAAGATCCCCAAAGTTGATGGGGCTATTTCTACTCTTGCCAAATGTACTACTATTCATATGGAAGATAGTACTTCCTTTAAGGACCCTTTAGATAGGAAACTTGAATCTTATCTAAGGAAAGCTTATTTATATTCTGGCTATCTTCTCAGGCCTGCCATTTCTATGGCTGATGTTGCAGCTGCATCAACTTTTTGGTTGGAAAGTTTAGCGTAACAGGAAATGGATCCTGATTTGTCTAGCATTGTTCGCTTGCTTCAATATGCTAATCATTTTATCTGTGATGCCATTTTTGATATCATCAAAATTTATGTTAAATCTATGTCTAGCTATTTTAGCTAGAAGAGTTTTGTGGCTCAAATATTGGAATGCTGACATGGTATCTAAGTCTAGATTACTATCTCTTTCTTTCCAATGTAATAATTTATTTGGTTCTCAGTTGGATTCGATTATTTCAATTGTCACTGAGGGGAAGGGAGTTTTTTTGCCTCAGGATAAAAGACTTAAGGGTAAATCTAAAGCTTCTAACTGTTTTCGTTCCATTTGACAAAATAAGGAACAGAAACCCAATCCTTCCCCCAAAGAACTTCTTCAAGTTGGAGTAAATCCAAGCCGTTTAAGAAACCAAAGCCAGCCCCCAAGTCTGCATGAAGGTGCGGCCCTCATTCCAGCTCAGCTGGTAGGGGGCAGATTAAGATTCTTCCAAAGCATTTGGGCAGATTTTGTCCAAAAATAATGGATTTAGAGTATTGTCTCTCAAGGGTACCGAATAGGATTCAGAGTAAGACCTCCTGTGAGAAGATTTTTTCTCTCACGCATCCCAGCAAATCCAGCAAAAGGCTCAGGCTTTTCTGAAGTGTGTTTCAGACCTGAAGCTTTCAGGGGTAATCATACCAGTTCCGTTTCAGGAACAGGGTCTGGGGTTTTATTCAAATCTATTAATTGTCCCAAAGAAAGAAAATTCATTCAGGCCAGTTCTGGATCTGAAAATTTTGAATCGTTTTGTAAGAGTGCCAACTTTCAAAATGGTGACTATAAGGACTATTCTGCCTTTTGTTCAGCAAGGGCATTATATGTCCACAATAGACTTACAGGATGCATATCTTCATATTCCGATTCATCCAGATTACTATCAGTTTCTGAGATTCTCTTTTCTAGACAAGCATTACCAATTTGTCGCTCTTCCATTTGGCCTAGCGACAACTCCAAGAATCTTTTCAAAGGTTCTCTGTGTCCTACTCTCTGTAATCAAAGAACAGGGTATTGCAGTGTTTCCTTATTTGGACGATATCTTGGTACTAGCTCAGTCTTTACATTCTGCAGAATCTCACATGGATCAACTAGTGTTGTTTCTTCAAAGACATGGTTGGAGGATTAATTTACCAAAAAGTTCCTTGATTCTTCAGACAAAGGTCACCTTTTTTGGTTTCCAGATAGATTCAGTGTCCATGGCTCTGTCTCTAACAGACAAGAGACGAATAACATTGGTTTTGGCTGGTTTCCGGTTTGGGGGCGGAGCTCAACAACTGCATGCTCCATGTCGGCGTGTCGGCCGACCTACGAAAAATCTCAGCCCCTACTCTTAGCCTCATAGCCCCAGATACGCTGGGGTTTAGTTGGGCTGCAGCAAGGCTGTCTATAGCCTGAGAAGGAAACCTACTTGGCCGGATGGGCCAGCGGCTGCTCCGCTTGTTTGTTTTTACCTGGGAAGGTACAGACATACCTCTGCAACTTGGTTGCTGAATTGTCACAAGAGACTCGCTAGCGCATGAGAGCCACACAAGCAGTCGTATATCCCCAGTAAGCAAGGGCGTTGGATGTGGTGAGCCTGTGCCGGAGCTATTCTCATTTCGGTGGGAGGCGCCTTCAACACACAGAGGGTTCGACGCATCACGCACCACGACAGCAGTGCTGAGGATTCATGAGTGGTGGCGTGAGAATCGGAGGATAGCGGGAAGTCTCCTATCTGGAGAGGGCTAGCAGCAAGACGATCCATCTGCGGTAAGGAGGGCGGCGAACTCACGAAGGGTTCAGTGCCGTAAGACTGCGGAGCTGTGGATCCGCGAGCTGTTACAAGAGTCCAGGAGAAGCGCTTTGCCCAGAGTAAGGGGTAGAGCTAAGCCCCTTGTCAGGCTGAAATCTGCACAGGAGACAGCGACTTGCAGCTGAGGATCTTTTGGCCAAGCATCAGCCGAACTTGCAAGTATTAACGGCAGCTGCCGTGTTTATCTTGAATTCTAGACTCTATGCTACGTTTGGCGGTCAAGCTGTTTAATATGTCTGGGTGCTGCTGAACTTGTTGGGACAATAAAATCTGAGTCAAGATTGGAGCTAAGAACTGACTGTGTACATATAGCTTTGGTCACAGGCCTCTGTGTGAGGATTGAATCCTGCTTGCTGGTTAGATCATGGTTATCCAGGAGCTTGATATTTTTTTTTTCTCTAATATATTATTTAATCAGCTGATTTAACTGCATACTGAAATATATCCCCTTATTTATGTTAATATCGTCTTTTAAAGGATCATTTAGAGGGGTATTCAGTATTTATTGTTCTGAATTAACTGTTTCCTCTGAGTAATAGCATAGAGGGAGCAAAATCAATAGAGTACTCTAAGGTTGGAACCCAACTTTTAGGTATATAGAGGTCACCGGCCTTAAACACTAAACACTGCACATGAATGTTTTTTTTTTTCTTTCTTTGTTTTTTGATTGACACATTTTTGTTTCTTTTTTTTTAATCAAGACACTATCATTAAGATAGTTGCAGAAGTAGTAAGGGAAAGGAGAGTGAAGGGGGTAGGGAAAGGAGGGAGATAAGAGAAGGGGAAAAAGAGGAAAGGGGAAAAAGGGGAAAAAGGGGGGATGAATGATTCACATCACGAATCCACAATTTAGTTTTTATTTTTGTGTACATGAATTTTTGTTGTTTCACTTAATACTAGTTTATTGTGGTGGTCCGCTACATGGAAAAATTTGTAACACTTGGGAAAAATAATTCACCCAAAATGCCGGTGAAATCCAGGGAGAAAAAAAATAATAAATTGGGGGACTCCAATCCAGATATGGCAGCAGAGAATGTAGCAGCCCTTATTGATACTCAGGCATTGATAGGGCAACTTACTGCTATTTTTTCCCCTCAATTTGAGGAAATTAAAAAAGAACTTGGTACTATCTCTACTGAGATGATGACACTCTCGGCGGAGGTTAAGCTATTCTCGGCAAGAATAGGTGAAGCAGAGGGTAGGATCTCCTCAGTAGAAGATAGGCTAACTATCCAAGAAAATAAAATTCAATCACAGCAGAGCAAATTAAACAGTATGCAATTGCGCCTGGAGGATCTCGAAGATCGCTCCAGGCGTAATAATATTAGGATTATAGGCTTGCCCGAATCCCCTGAGTTTGATGACTTAATTAAATTTACCTCCACTACCCTCCCTCAGGCTATTGGTTTACCGGCTCATATCCTTCCCCTAGATATTGAAAGGGCGCACAGAGTGGGCCCCAAAAGAAATTCTACTTCAGGGCTAGATAAACCTAGGATGTGTATCTTTAAGGTGCTCACATTTCAGGATAAGTTGGAGATCTTGAAGCAGTTTAAAAAAATTGAATCCCTGAGATTTGGGAATAGCAAGATTCTGTTATTTCAGGACTTCTCCGCAGAGACATCTGCGAGGAGAAGAATGATGGCACCATTCTGCTCACAGCTAATCAGTAAAGGGATAAGAGCAAGTTTATTTTATCCGGCTAAACTTATAGTCGAAAATAAGGGGTCCAAATTCATATTTAATGAAGTCTCAGAAGTCAAAGAATTCTTAGAAGGTTTGGGAAGTTAGGGAAGATAGTATGGAGATGGTAAAGATAGTACTCACAAATGATACATATACAGCCTGTGTGTTTTTTTCTTTTTCTTTATTTTTGATCAATCGTTATTGGATCCTTTGCACAGATGTGTCTAGCTTTTGTTTTTTTTGTGTATTTACCCACAAAGAGTCTGAAATTGTCTTTAGAGAGAATCATGGTAACCCTTGTTATAAATTATGTTTTTGGTCTGTCTGGTCCTTTTCTCCTTTTTTTTTTTTTTTTTTTTTTTTCTCTCCTTCCCCCCCCACCGCTATTCCTTTCCATGTCACTCTGATGGATATATATTTAAACTTTGAATGGGAGACGTAGGTTTTAAAATTTTATCTTGGAATGTGGGAGGGATTTCTTCCCCGAGTAAACGGAAATTAATTATTAAAACACTAGCTAAAGAGAAACCGGGGTTAGTATTTTTACAAGAAACCCATTTAAATAGGGTAGAAGCAGCCAAGCTTAGAATAAAGTGGGTTGGTGAAGTAATCTCTTCTTCTGGCCCTCATAAACAGCGAGGAGTCGTGGTCTTATTCCACAAAGATCTAGACTATAAAATTATTAATGTAGAGATAGACCCCGCAGCCAGATATATCTTGCTTCAAGTTGTGGTTAATAACGTAAAATATATTTGTTGTAATATATATGCCCCTAATAGGTTTTCTGTGAAATTCTGGGAACTGATCCAAAACAAAATATTCCCGTATCAAAGAGAGAATCTTATTTTATGTGGAGACTTCAACATGACAATATGTCCTGATTTGGATCGGTTTTCAAATAAGAATTCTAAAGAATATAAGAGAAATGCAAAATATTTTTAAAAATTTTGTAATAAATTTAGTTTGAGTGATATATGGCGCATTCAGAATCCACAAAAGCAAGCTTTCACGTGTGAGTCAAAGGCTCATAGGACATTCTCAAGGATTGATCTTTTTTTATTATCAGAATCATTGTCGGTATGTCCAGTTAGGGCCGGAATTGGTGAATTTGTGGTGTCTGACCACGCTATCATTTCATTATCCTTTACAGGAGGAGGAGAGGCCAGGGTTGGCGTACCTTTTTTCTCCTTTCCCCGATTCTTGCATGGTAATCCCAGGTTTATATCTTGGATTAAAGTTGTATGGAATGATTATGCCCAATTTAATGCTGGCTATAAGAATAAATTAGAGATCTTCTGGGAGGCAGCCAAGGCAGTAATGCGCGGAGAGATTATTGCTTATGGGAGTAGATGCTCAAAAAAGATGAGGGAACAGGGACTCCACTTACTCAATAATGTCAAGTCGGCTTATAGAAAGGTGACTCTTGACCCCTCTTCAGGGAATTGGGCTGCATACCTGGTGGCTAGAAAGGAAAGGGAGGTGTTCTTAAAACAAAGATCCCAAGAAGAAGAGTTGAGGCTTAGTTTAAAATATAAGAGTTTCCATGGTTGCTCTGCTAAACATTTGGCCCGTATAACCAAAAACAGGAAAAAAAAATTTTTTATTCCAGTCATTCAAGATAGGGATAAGAGGCATCTCAATTCAATAGATATCAGTCAAGTATTTCATAACTACTACCAGCAATTGTATGCACCGGTGATTATAAATTTGGAGAATCAAAATATTTTTTGGTCCAAAGTAAGTACTCCTAAGATCCAGATAGAAGAACTGGCAGCGTTGAATCAACCAGTTAATAAAGAGGAGATAGGTAAAGCAATTGATGGCCTTAAATTGAATAAAGCGGCAGGCCCAGATGGGTTGCCCGCTGAATTTTATAAATCCTTAAAAGATGAATTAGTTCCGTTTTTGGTGGAATTATTTAACAATTATTATTTATCTAATGATAGTATCTCGAGTGGCTTTGCAGAAGCAAATATTTCACTTATACTTAAAAAAGGAAAAAATCTTGAAGACCCGGCCTCCTATAGGCCAATATCAGTGCTTAACACTGTTTATAAAATATTGGCCGCCATCATTGCAGCTAGGCTTAGCTGTTGTTTACAGTCAGTGATTCATCCGGATCAGACCGGGTTCATGTCTTCAAGAAATTCTTCTAAGAATATACGCAAGCTAGTTACATTTCTCGATTTTGCATGTAATTCTGAACAGGATATAAATAATCCGCTAACTTGTGATGCAGCAGTTTTAACTCTAGACGCTGTCAAGGCGTTCGATTCGATTGTTTGGGAGCATCTTTTCCGATCCTTGGACAATTTTGGTTTTTCCGGTAATTTTATTCAGTATATCCGCAAAGTTTATTCAAATCCCAGATAATTTCTATTAGTAAATGGTATTCGGTCACGAGAGATTATCTTGCAACGGGGTACTAGGCAAGGATGCCCGCTGTCTCCTCTTCTCTTCAATATAGCAATAGAACCTTTGGCAATTCGATTCCGTGATACTCTAACCGGCATACCACTCGGTACTAACTATCTAAAGTCTCTTTTATATGCGGATGATATCCTATTATTTGTGGACAATGTTCACTTAACTATTCCGATAATTGTACAAATACTCTCTGAATTTTCCTCATTTTCGGGCTATCGAGTAAATTTAGATAAAAGCAAACTTTTGTACGTAGGTAAAAGGCTCCCCTACACTGGGGTTATTCCATTTAAGGTAGTAGATGCAGTTAAATACTTAGGGCTAGAGTTGCATAGAAATCCAAAGTTATGGTATGCCGCTAACTATGTATCTTTATTTGAAAAAATTAAATGGGATCTCCAGCTATGGGCTTCATATCCTTTGTCCATCTCCGCTAAGGTAAACTTAATAAAAACGATTATCTTTCCGCGACTCTTGTATGTCTTGCAAAACTTACCCATTTTTATATCTAATTTTGATGTAAAGAAGCTCTACGGCTATTTTTCTAAATTTATTTGGAAAGATAAAAAACTGAGATTGGCATTAGCGAAGCTTATGCAAAAAAAGGATATGGGGGGTTTTGCTTTGCCAGATGTCAAATTATATAATATTGTGGCAATGGTAAAATTTGCTCTAGATTGGATCACCGAAACTAATCTTATTTCGGTTGTGCAGGAAGAGGCTGTCTATATACGTCCTTTTTCATTAAAAGCTATTTTACATTGCAACCCTAAACAACTTCCTTCCAACATTTGTAAATTGATGTCGTTTAAAAATATAGTGCTAGCTTGGTATAAATTTTGTGGTTGCCTAGGTATAGACTCTGCTTTTTCGGATTTTCTTCCAATTCAGGGTAATCCACAATTTACACCAGGTATGCATCAAAGAATTTTTAAATTATGGGCAGACAAAGGTTTACCTTATGTTAAGCAAGTGATGGATGAAAATTATCAGGTGTGTACTGCCGAATACATATTTCAAGCATTTGAGTTACCCAGAGCAGATCTGTACGCCTACTTCCAAATACGACATTATATATTTAGTCAGAATTGGCAAGTGGAGAATATGTTAGCGTGGTCAGATATTAAAACTTTAATTCAAAAGGTTAAGTCAGGGAATATATCTATATCATTGATGTATGATATAATGCTTTCAAAGCAAAGTGAAAAATATCTTTGCGGGATGTGCAACTGGCTATGTCCATCTATTCCTGGAACCGACAATGAAAGGCTTATACTGAGTTTCAAGATGTTAAATAGATGTAGAGTGTCCATGAGCTGGAAAGAATCACACGTGAAAATGCTAAATAATTATTATTTACACCCTGCGAAAATTCAAAAGTTTTTTCCCACTAGTACAGGGATTTGTCCTCGCTGCTCTAAGTCCAGAGCGGATTTGTTCCACATGTTTTGGTGGTGTCCCAAATTAAACCAATTATGGCTTAAGATCTGCTTTTGGCTTAACACTCTTTATGAGGTGAATATCTCTATCGCATTACAAGATGTAATCTTATTGTTCCCTCAAACTATCGAGAGTTCCCCTCGCTTGACTCGCATATTTAATACGATTATTCTCGCAGTTCGTCATATCATCCTTAAAAATTGGAAAGCGAATAGAGAACCAAGTTTTTCGATAGTTCAAAAAGAAATACAAGAACAAATTATTTTCGAATCATTTCACCTACAAGATGCCTCGGAGAAGAGAATCGAAGATTTTTTTCTTCTCGGTTGGCTTCCAATCATTGAATCCTATCCTCTCCCACTGCAAAGACAGATCTTGTACCCATTCCGTTTGTCTATAAGCTTTGCAGAATTAGTGCTCCTGAATAAATTTCCTGGCACTTGGTTAATGTAGGATTACAATGATCTTAATAAAGGTTGGGATGGTTTGGTTCAGGTCCAGCGGTGGGGTTTTTTTTTTTTTTTTTTTCTTTCTTTTTTTCTTCCCCTCCCCGGTTTGTTGTTTTAATGTATTAATGAAAGCTCCAACAAGATTTAGTTGGTTTCGCAATTCACATGAAATATTAGTTTCTTATCTCATTTCTTTGTTTACTATGTACTCATGTACATGGAATGTCCTTGTGATTCTTATGTTTTTTCTTTTTCTGATGTATTTCTTGTGGAGATTAATCCAATAAAAAAAAGATATAAAAAAAACAAAAACAAAAAAAAAAACATTGGTTTTAGCTTGTCGAAACCTTCAGTCTCAATCATTCCCTTCAGTAGCTATGTTCATGGAAGTTTTAGGTCCCATGACTGCAGCATTGGACGCGATCCCCTTTGCTCGTTTTCATATGAGACCTCTCCAGCTTTGTATGCTGAATCAATGGTGCAGGGATTATACAAATATATCACAATTAATATCCTTAAATCCCAATGTTCGACTCTCTCAGACTTGGTGGTTAAATCACCATTGTATAGTTCAAGGGGCCTCTTTTGTTCGTCCAACATGGAATGTGATCACAACAGATGCAAGTCTTTCAGATTGGGGAGCTGTCTGGGGATCTCTGACAGCACAAGGGGTTTGGTAATCTCAAGAGGTGAGGTTACCAATCAATATTTTAGAACCCCGTGCTATTTTCAGGGCTCTTCAGGTTTGGCCTCTGTTGAAGAGAGAACCGTTCATTTGTTTTCAGACAGACAATATCACAACTGTGGCATATGTCAATCATCAGGGTGGGACTCACAGTCCTAAGCTATGAAAGGTCGCTCCATCCAGATGTGTTTTATCAGATTGTTCAGGTGTGGGGTCTTCCAGAAATAGATCTGATGGCTTCCCATCTAAACAAGAAACTTCCCAGGTACCTGTCCAGGTCCATAGTTCCTCACACGGAGGCGATGGTTGCGTTAGCAGTTCCTTGGTGTTACCATCCTGCTTATATCTTCCCGCCTCTAGTTCTTCTTCCAAGAGTGATCTCCAAGATCATCATAGAACAATAGTTTGTGTTGCTGGTCGCTCCAGCATGGCCTCACAAGTTTTGGTATGCGAATCTTGTTCGGATGTCCAGTTGCCAACCTTGGCCACTTCCTTTAAGACCAGACCTTCTGTCTCAAGGTCCGTTTTTTCCATCAGGATCGTAAATCATTAAATTTGAAGGTATGAAAATTGAATGCCTAGTGCTTAGTCCTAGAGGTTTCTCTGTCTCAGTGCTAAATACTATGTTACAGGCTCGTAAATCTGTTTCTAGGATTATATTTCATGGTGTTCTTCTCATAAATTCTCCTGGCATTGATTTAGAATTCCTAGAATTTTACAGTTTCTTCAGGATGGTTTGGATAAAGGTTTGTCTGCAAGTTCCTTGAAGGGATAAATCTCTGCTCTTTCTATTTTATTTCACAGAAAGATTGCTAAGCTTCCTGATATTCACTGTTTTGTACAGGCTTTGGTCCGTATCAAACCTGTGATTAAATCAATCTCTCCTCCTTGGAGTCTTAATTTGTTTTTGAAGGCTTTAGAGGCTCCTCCGTTTGAGCCTATGCATTCTTTGGACATTAAACTACTTTCTTGGAAAGTGTTGTTCCTTTTGGCAATCTCTTCTGCTAGAAGAGTTGCCGAATTATCTGCTCTTTCTTGTGAATCTCCTTTTCTGATTTTCCATCAGAATAAGGCAGTTTTGCGGACTTCATTTAAATTTCTACCTAAGGTTGTGAATTCTAACAACATTAATAGAGAAATTGTTGTTCCTTCTTTGTGTCCTAATTCTAATAATTCTTTGGAGAGATCCTCACATTCTTTGGATGTTGTATGAGCTTTGAAATATTATGTTGAAGCTACTTAAGATTTCAGGAAGACTTCTAGTCTATTTGTTGTCTTTTCTGGTTTTAGGAATGGTCAGAAGGCTTCTGTCATTTCCTTGGCATCTTGGTTAAGGCTTTTGATTTATCAGGCTTATTTGGAGTCGGGTCAGGCCCCGCCTCAGAGAATTACAGCTCATTCTACTAGATAAGTCTCCACTTTGTGGGCTTTTAAGAATGAATCTTCAGTTGATCAGATTTGCAAAGCAACAACTTGGTCTTCTTTGCATAAATTTCCTAAGTTCTACCGTTTTTATGTATTTGCTTCTTCAGAAGTAGTTTTTGGTAGAAAAGTTTTTCAGGCAGCTGTTTCAGTTTGAGACTGACAATAATGTACACATGTATAAAACTCACATTCCTTAGGGCCTATTGGATAGATTGTCTACTAATATATCCAATAGGCCCTAAGGAATGTGAGTGCTATACATGTGTACATTATTGTCAGTCTCAGACTGATATATCTGTATCCCGCATACCCAGTACACAGCACCCCATCTTGTAATATATCACAATATATTGTGTCTATTGTTTTTAGATTAACAATAATCACTATGATAAGCAATCCTTAACCCTTCCACCTCAGTAGTAAACCTGTTCTTTCTTTAGCTGTTTCAGTTTGATTCCTCTGCTTATGTTTAAGTTTTTTCTTTTCATTTATGAGAATAAATTTATATTTTGGGTTGTGGATTATTTTTTTCAGCGGAAAATGGCTGTTATTATTTTTATCCCTCCCTCTCTAGTGACTTTTCTGTGGAGTTCCACATCTTGGGTATCACTATCCCATACGTCACTAGCTCATAGACTCTTGCCAATAACATGAAAGAAAACATAATTTATGTCCGAACTTACCTGATAAATTAATTTCTTTCATATTGGCCAGAGTCCATGAGACCCACCCTTTTTATGGTGGTTATGATTTTTTGTATAAAGCACAATTATTTCCAAATTCCTTTTTTTATGCTTTATCACCCCACTACTTGGCTATTCGTTAAACTGAATTGTGGGTGTGGTGAGGGGTGTATTTATAGGCATTTTGAGGTTTGGGAAACTTTGCCCCTCCTGGTAGGATTGTATATCCCATTCATCACTAGCTCATGGACTCTTGCCAATATGAAAGAAATGAATTTATCAGGTAAGTTCTTACATAAATTATGTTTTTTTGTAGTGTGCTCCATAGAATCTATAGGAAGAAGTTAATGCAGTCGTTATATCTAAGATCCTGAAGTTAGCTCGTCTGAGTCTTTCGCTCGCACGATAACTTTTACTTTAAACTAGTAAAATGTGCACTATCCTGGCTGTACTGTGTGTATATATATATATATATATATATATATAAATTAAGGAGTATGCTGCACTTTACAATGATACCGAGTATTTATACACTGGCAATGAGCACTCTGTGCTGTATAATGATTTCAGTTTATATACACTATACCCTGATGAGTACACTGTGCTGTATAAATATGACAAGTATATGAGTATGTATATTCTGATGAATATGCTGTGCTGTATGTTGATGGAATATCTTAACACAAACAGTGAATGTGCTGCACTGTATAGTGATATTAGCAGTGGTGGAATTTCCAGCATTGCAAAGGTCGCAGGTGCGACTGGGCCCTGGAGGTCCAGCACTGGGGGGGGCCCACCAGGTGCGACCGGGCCCTGGAGATCCGGCACTGGGGGGGCCCAGCAGGTGCGACCGGGCCCTGGGTTCCAACACTGTTGTGATGGATTGTTTTGTAGCTGTGAGGGGCAGCAGAATAAAAGAGACAGTTCCACCACTTTTTATATTTTTGCATACTGGAGATAACCTGGCAGGCTGTAACACCTTTGGAACCAGTGCCCCCTCACATAAAGATCGGCAGCAGGGCAACACCTTGAAGCACAGTACGGTTTTTCACTGGCAGGATGTCAGGGTTTTTTCCCTGTTTTGTTTGCCATGTGCTGCTGGCAGCCATTTTACTCACCTCTCTTGCTGACTATGGTGCATTGTGGGGGATGCTGCTCATTTCCTGCACTTCCTTTTATGGCCAGACTGGTGTGCATCATCCGTGTGAGACAGGATGCAGTCTCAGAATTGTGATGCCTTTGCGTTGTCTCAGACCTGTTTGTGAGAGCTCCTGTGGATTACCTGGCTGTCTGACGTCCCTGCTGGTTCCTGATCCCTGGCTTGTTCCTGACTCGCTTTGGCTCCTGACTTGGCTCGTCTGACTACCAGCTCTGGTTTTGACTCCTGACTTGTTATTTGACTTGTGGACTTTTTATTATTTTTTGCTATTAATAAAGGTGTGATTATTTTTGCACTTCTCGTCTCAATCTGATTCCTGGCACCCTGACACAGGACAGAGGAGCAAAGAATATGAGGTGAGTGTGAAAGTAAATTTTTAACATTTATTAACTGAGTTTGTACATAACAAAATCAATACAATTTTCTTATGGCCTATTCATGTATTTATATCTAATAATATAATATGGTATAGAAAATAAATTAAAATACACCAAAAAGTGCCTTAAGTGCAAAATATTCTTTGTATCACACGTTACAAAGGTTGGATGAAATCCTAGCAGTTCTGGGCTAGATAACATCTGCAAGTAGACAAAAAGGGTTAGATTACACGTAAAGCACTAAATTACATAAATTATAATTTATTGTATAAATAGCAAATGCTCTATTTAAATATCAATTCTCCTAAACTTGCACAGATTTCCAGAAGAATCAACCTTCAAATGTTTAAACTTAAAACAAATGTCAACAGGAACATTGTTTCTGATATTTAAGGAAAATGTATGCTGGGCTTTAGCACACAAAGAGTTAATATAATATTATATCAATAATATACAGTAATGCTAAATGTTATTTGTTTATCCTGGTATCCATGGTAACAAGCTAGTACAGAAGCTGATGATGGCACAGTATTCCATCACCTTATGATGTCACAGTATGCTACATTATTACTGTGTGCTTTAGGTAAGAGTCTTCACTAATGATGTTGGAGGTGTAGGTGACAGCATTGGATTCTTGGTCTAAAGCAATTCATAGAATTATGGCGGCATAGAATATAAGTATAACTGTTTGTTACATTGTTATTTGCTTAGAGAGAGCAAGGAAGGGAATACAGTATATGTTACTGCAGGTGTATCCACTAAGTACATCATGGTCTGCTCTTACAGTATCACATTATTCACTACTTAAGCACATTTCATTTTTAACATCTCTATCCCTTTAAATGAAGACAGATAAACACTATAGAAGTTACATATGAGACTGGGTTTGCCCATATAACAATATTCTTCTTATCTGGTCTTCTGCAGATGTTGAATGATGTTCTGTCTTTTGATGACAAGATGTTCCTCATTGACTATAAAGTGAATATCAATTTTGATGCTAAAGTGCCTGGTTTTTAAAAATTCAATTAAAAACAGGGGCACTTTAATTCATCAAAATTTACATTTCCCTCCTGTTGAGAAAAAAAACTTACCTTTTAATCTTCACAGCAACTCCAGCTTCCTCGTTGCAAGCCATTTCTGACGTCAGAAATGACGGATAGATCATCCTCCAATCACGGCTTCCCCCCCGGGGGAATCAGTGTCTGATTCAACGCCGTGATTGAAGGAAGCCGGATTCCTCATTTTAGACCCAGGAAGAGGCTTTGCGACGGGCGGAGGAAGCTGGAGCTGCTGTGAAGATTAAAAGGTAAGTTTTTTTTCTCAACAGGAGTGAATTAAAGTGCCCCTGTTTTTAATCGAATTTTTAAAAACCAGGCACTTTAGCATCAAAATTCACATTCACTTTAAGGTAATTAGATATGTTAGCATTATCCTAATCTACCCAAAACCTGCACTGTCTCACTGTAATATTAAATAGAATACTGCATAACCTTTTATTTTATTTGCTTGTGTTTCTAGTTTGAAATATATAAGGGATTGATCACAGGCGTAACTAGAAACAAGAGGGCCCAAGTGCGAGAATCTAAGAAAGGTCCCATCCCCCCCTCACCCAAAAAAAGGTGAATTTGATACATAGCTTTTTTTTTAACATTTAACACAGAAAATAAATGTGAATCAGATTACATGTCGGCAAAAGGAGGTACCCTGTACCCACAGTCTGTGAGATCCCTGACCCTACTTGCCCCCGTACTTTATAAAGTGACCACAGTAGTCTATGACATGGTCCAACCCCCCCGTACTGTATATAGTGGTACTGTATAGTGACACTGTTTACCCCCCCCCCCATGCTGTAGTAACAAGGTCTGTAATTTTCTGGTTCCACATACACACACACACACACACACACAGACTTACATGCATAAATACACACACAGTCAAATACATACACACATACACATGCATGCATAAATACACACACAGTCACATACATACACACACATATACATGCATAAATACACACACAGTCACATACATACACACACACACAGTCACATACATACATACATACATACACACACACATACACATACATAAATACACACGCAGTCACATACATAAACACATACACACACACACATACATGAATAAATACACAGTCACATACATACATACACACACACAAACATACATACATACACACACACAAACATACACACAAACATACATGCATACACACGCACACAGTCACATACATACATACACACACACACACATACATACACACACACACACACACACACACATAAATGCATAAATACACACACAGTCACATACATACACACACACACACAAACATACATACATACACACACACACATACATGCATAAATACACACACAGTCACATACATACATACACACACAAACATACATACATACATACATACACGCACACACACATACATGCATAAATACACACACAGTCACATACATACAGGGAGTGCAGAACTATTATGCAAGTTGTATTTTTGAGGATTAATTTTATTATTGAACAACAACCATGTTCTCAATGAACCCAAAAAACTCAAAGCTGAATAGTTTTGGAAGTAGTTTTTAGTTTGTTTTTAGTTATAGCTATTTTAGGGGGTTATCTGTGTGTGCAGGTGACTATTACTGTGCATAATTATTAGTCAACCTAACAAAAAAACAAATATATACCCATTTCAATTATTTATTTTTACCAGTGAAACCAATATAACGTCTCAACATTCACAAATATACATTTCTGACATTCAAAAACAAAACAAAAACAAATCAGTGACCAATATAGCCACCTTTCTTTGCAAGGACACTCAAAAGCCTGCCATCCATGGATTCTGTCAGTGTTTTGATCTGTTCACCATCAACATTGCGTGCAGCAGCAACCACAGCCTCCCAGACACTGTTCAGAGAGGTGTACTGTTTTCCCTCCTTGTAAATCTCACATTTGATGATGGACCACAGGTTCTCAATGGGGTTCAGATCAGGTGAACAAGGAGGCCATGTCATTAGATTTTCTTCTTTTATACCCTTTCTTGCCAGCCACGCTGTGGAGTACTTGGACGCGTGTGATGGAGCATTGTCCTGCATGAAAATCATGTTTTTCTTGAAGGATGCAGACTTCTTCATGTACCACTGCTTGAAGAAGGTGTCTTCCAGAAACTGGCAGTAGGACTGGGAGTTGAGCTTGACTCCATCCTCAACCCGAAAAGGCCCCACAAGCTCATCTTTGATGATACCAGCCCAAACCAGTACTCCACCTCCACCTTGCTGGCGTCTGAGTCGGACTGGAGCTCTCTGCCCTTTACCAATCCAGCCACGGGCCCATCCATCTGGCCCATCAAGACTCACTCTTATTTCATCAGTCCATAAAACCTTAGAAAAATCAGTCTTGAGATATTTCTTGGCCCAGTCTTGACGTTTCAGCTTGTGTGTCTTGTTCAGTGGTGGTCGTCTTTCAGCCTTTCTTACCTTGGCCATGTCTCTGAGTATTGCACACCTTGTGCTTTTGGGCACTCCAGTGATGTTGCAGCTCTGAAATATGGCCAAACTGGTGGCAAGTGGCATCTTGGCATCTTGGCAGCTGCATGCTTGACTTTTCTCAGTTCATGGGCAGTTATTTTGCGCCTTGGTTTTTCCACACGCTTCTTGCGACCCTGTTGACTATTTTGAATGAAACGATTGATTGTTCGATGATCACGCTTCAGAAGCTTTGCAATTTTAAGAGTGCTGCATCCCTCTGCAAGATATCTCACTATTTTTGACTTTTCTGAGCCTGTCAAGTCCTTCTTTTGACCCATTTTGCCAAAGGAAAGGAAGTTGCCTAATAATTATGCACACCTGATATAGGGTGTTGATGTCATTAGACCACACCCCTTCTCATTACAGAGATGCACATCACCTAATATGCTTAATTGGTAGTAGGCTTTCGAGCCTATACAGCTTGGAGTAAGACAACATGCATAAAGAGGATGATGTGGTCAAAATACTCATTTGCCTAATAATTCTGCACTCCCTGTACATACACATACACATAAACACCAATGGGTAAAACAGAAACACTAACCCCTATAGTCAGAGACACTAGTGAAGCATCACGTCACACTCACATGATATCAGTGCAGGCAGTGGCAGGTCAGCATTTTTTATTTTTTTTAAAAATATATATATTTTGTAAGCTGGGCCCCCACCCTTTATTTATAAATTAAACTGAATTATGCCTTTATCACATTATCATGAGCAGGGCCAGACTGGGACCAAAAAGAGGCTCAGGCATTTTAGGACAAAGAGCCCCCCCCCTCTTGCTCACCATTTCTTATTTAAAGGGACAGTCTAGTCAAAATTAAACTTTCATAATTCGGATAGGGAATGTCACTTTAATTTTTTTTTCCAATTTACATTTATCACCAAATTTGCTTTGTTGAAAACTAAACCTAGATAGGTTCATATGCTAATTTCTAAGGCCTCGAAGGCCACCTCTTCTCTGGATGCATTTGACAGTTTTTCACAGCTAGAGGGCTTTAGTTCATGTGTGCCATATAGATAACATTGCGCTCACGCCAGTGGAGTTACGTATGAGAGGGCACTGATTGACTAAAATGCATGTCTGGTAAAATAACTGAGATAAGGGGACAGTCTGCAGAGACTTAGATACAAGGTAATCACAGAGGTTAAAAGTATATTAATATAACAGTGTTGGTTATGCAAAACTGGGGAATGGTTAATAAAGGGATTATCTATCTTTTTTAAACAATAACAATTGTGAAGTAGACTATCCCTTTAACTGCATACCAAACATGTTAAGTATAATACTTGTTTAAGTGACAAAAACATTGACTTTTTTTTTTTCATGATTCAGATAGAGCGTGCAATTTTAAACAACTTTCTAATTTACTACTATTATAATTTTTGGTGCATTTATTTGAAATAGCAGGAACGTAAGCTTAGAAGCCTTAGCTGGCCAATTAGCTGACCACATACACACTGCGCCACATACGCACCATACTACACCACAAATACACAAACCACATACACATCTAACCACACCACATACACACCGCTCCAAAAGGAATTTATGTTGAATTGTGTGTGAATGACTCAGTACATATCAGGTATAATATCTGCAGAAGACCTAAAATTAACCACCTATGGCTATTTTTTAAATAAATTAAAAACTCTATCAGAGTTACAAGTTACAGACTGGCATGTAAGTGCATACATAAATATACACTCTCATACAGAAACACCATTCATACATACAGTACATACACACACACTTATGCATACAAACACACGTACTTAAAAACACACCCACACAGACTCATACACACAAACACATGCACAATAATGCATACATACACACGTACATAAAAACACACCCACACAGACTCATACATAAAAAGGCACTAGCTTTTCCTTTTTTGCACAAGGACACCAGCTAGTGACAACACAATACTTACTGAGAGCTGTAGTAATAAAGCATCATTTATTATACAGACCAGGAAAGGTTCCTGCATAAAAAAGGCACTAGCTTTTTTTTTTTTGCACAAGGGCACCAGCTAGTGACAACACAATACTTACTGAGAGCTGTAGTAATAAAGCAAGCTCTGCAGTCAATGTTGTTAACTGGTTAAAAAGCAGCAAATTGCCAGATCACATTAAAAACAAATATTCACAATAAAAAGTTAAAATAAACTGCCAGCAAAATGTGGGAAGCTATTATCATTACCAGCACTCCTCAGTCACAACAGTCAACATTGTTAATAAGTAGAAAGCTTACAGATCACAATAAAAGCATTAATATTAACACTATCATTTAACAGAATGAGAAAAGCTATAAACCTTATCCCTTACTGTGCACTTCTTCCTGCAGTCCTTATTCTCCCCTCTTGTTTCTAGTGAAGCCTGTGTTAGTCACAGTAACAAGAAGTCAGTGAACATCAGACAGGGCCAGCCCTGCATCCTGCATAACTAATAATGCCAAGAAGAGTTTTTCTTCTCTGATTGGTTCTCTCCCTAAGAGGCATCATGAGGGATGCCTCCTATTGGTCATTATTTTTGCTTCAGATAGTTTTAAGTTACCACCAGTGGGTGGCGCTGCTGCTATTGAAGAAATGTATCCATGTTTTGCTATGAAGAGATGCAGTCCTGTCTGATGCCTCTCCATAGCATTGCATGAGTGGAAAAAAGTTATATATATATATATTTTTTTTTTTTACAATTTTTTCTTAATTAAAATTTAACTAAACTTTGGCCCCATATGGCAGGGGAAGCAGTGCCTCCCCTGCCTCCTATGACTGCACATCCCTGGTGTGTATGTATGCATTAGTGTGCATGTGTGTGTGTGTGTGTGTGTGTGTGTTTGTGTGTATGAGTCTGTGGGGGTGTGTTTTTATGTACGTGTGTATGTATGCATTAGTGTGCATGTGCGTGTGTATGAGTCTGTGTGGGTGTGTTTTTATGTACGTGTGTATATATGCATTAGTGTGTGTGTGTTTGTGTGTATGAGTCTGTGTGGGTGTGTTTTTATGTACGTGTGTATGTATGCATTAGTGTGCATGTGTGTGTTTGTGTGTATGAGTCTGTGTGGGTGTGTTTTTATGTACGTGTGTACGTATGTATTAGTGTGCATGTGTGTGTGTTTGTGTGTATGAGTCTGTGTGGGTGTGTTTTTATGTACATGTGTATGTATGCATTAGTGTGCATGTGTGTGTGTGTTTGTGTGTATGAGTCTGTGTGGGTGTGTTTTTATGTACGTGTGTATGTATGCATTAGTGTGCATGTGCGTTTGTGTGTGTTTGTGTGTATGAGTCTGTGTGGGTGTGTTTTTATGTACGTGTGTATGTATGCATTAGTGTGCGTGTGTGTGTCTGTTTGTGTGTATGAGTCTGTGCGGGTGTGTTTTTATGTACGTGTGTATGTATGCATTAGTGTGCATGTCTGTGTGTGTTTGTGTGTATGAGTCTGTGTGAGTGTGTTTTTATGTACGTGCGTATGTATGCATTAGTGTGCATGTGCGTGTGTGTGTTTGTGTGTATGAGTCTGTTTGGGTGTGTTTTTATGTACGTGTGTATGTATGCATTAGTGTGCATGTGTGTGTGTGTTTGTGTGTATGAGTCTGTGTGGGTGTGTTTTTATGTACGTGTGTATGTATGCATTAGTGTGCATGTCTGTGTGTGTTTGTATGAGTCTGTGTGGGTGTGTTTTTATGTACGTGTGTATGTATACATTAGTGTGCATGTGCGTGTTTGTGTGTATGAGTCTGTGTGGGTGTGTTTTTATATACGTGTGTACGTATGTATTAGTGTGCATGTGTGTGTGTTTGTGTGTATGAGTCTGTGTGGGTGTGTTTTTATGTACGTGTGTATGTATGCATTATTGTGCATATGTGTGTGTGTGTGTGTTTGTGTGTATGAGTCTGTGTGGGTGTGTTTTTAAGTACGTGTGTATGTATGCATTAGTGTGCATGTGTGTGTGTGTTTGTGTGTATGAGTCTGTGTGGGTGTGTTTTATGTACGTGTGTATGTATGCATTAGTGTGCATGTGTTTGTGTGTATGGGTCTGTGTGGGTGTGTTTTATGTACGTGTGTATGTATGCATTAGTGTGCATGTGCGTGTGTGTGTGTTTGTGTGTATGAGTCTGTGTGGCTGTGTTTTTATGTACGTGTGTATGTATGCATTAGTGTGCATGTGTTTGTGTGTATGAGTCTGTGTGGGTGTGTTTTTATGTACGTGTGTATGTATGCATTAGTGTGCATGTGTGTGTTTGTGTGTATGAGTCTGTGTGAGTGTGTTTTTAGGTACGTGTGTATGTATGTATTAGTGTGCATGTGCGTGTGTGTGTGTTTGTGTGTATGAGTCTGTGTGGGTGTGTTTTTATGTACGTGTGTATGTATGTATTAGTGTGCATGTGTGTGTTTGTGTGTATGAGTCTGTGTGAGTGTGTTTTTAGGTACGTGTGTAACTGTGCATGTGTGTGTGTGTTTGTGTGTATGAGTCTGTGTGGGTGTGTTTTTATGTACGTGTGTATGTATGTATTAGTGTGCATGTGTGTGTGTTTGTGTGTATGAGTCTGTGTGGGTGTATTTTTATGTACGTGTGTATGTATGCATTAGTGTGCATGTGCGTGTGTGTGTGTGTTTGTGTGTATGAGTCTGTGTGGCTGTGTTTTTATGTACGTGTGTATGTATGCATTAGTGTGCATGTGTGTATGTGTGTTTGTGTGTATGAGTCTGTGTGGGTGTGTTTTTATGTACGTGTGTATGTATGCATTAGTGTGCATGTCTGTGTGTGTTTGTGTGTATGAGTCTATGTGGGTGTGTTTTTATGTACATGTGTATGTATGCATTAGTGTGCATGTGCGTGTTTGTGTGTATGAGTCTGTGTGGGTGTGTTTTTATGTACGTGTGTATGTATGCATTAGTGTGCATGTGTGTGTGTGTTTGTGTGTATGAGTCTGTGTGGGTGTGTTTTTATGTACGTGTGTATGTATGCATTAGTGTGCATGTCTGTGTGTGTTTGTGTGTATGAGTCTGTGTGGATGTGTTTTTATGTACGTGTGTATGTATGTATTAGTGTGCATGTGGGTGTGTTTGTGTGTATGAGTCTGTGTGAGTGTGTTTTTATGTACGTGTGTATGTATGCATTAGTGTGCATCTGTGTGTGTGTTTGTGTGTATGAGTCTGTGTGGGTGTGTTTTTATGTACATGTGTATGTATGCATTAGTGTGCATGTGTGTGTTTGTGTGTATGAGTCTGTGTGGGTGTGTTTTTATGTACGTGTATATGTATGCATTAGTGTGCATGTGTGTTTGTGTGTATGAGTCTGTGTGGGTGTGTTTTTATGTACGTGTGTATGTATGCATTAGTGTGCATGTGTGTGTGTGTGTTTGTGTGTATGAGTCTGTGTGGGTGTGTTTTTATGTACGTGTGTATGTATGTATTAGTGTGCATGTGTGTGTGTGTGTGTGTGTATGAGTCTGTGTGAGTGTGTTTTTATGTACGTGTGTATGTATGCATTAGTGTGCATGTGTGTGTGTGTATGAGTCTGTGTGGGTGTGTTTTTATGTACGTGTGTATGTATGCATTAGTGTGCATGTGTGTGTGTGTTTGTGTGTATGAGTCTGTGTGGGTGTGTTTTTATGTACGTGTGTATGTATGCATTAGTGTGCATGTGTGTGTGCGTTTGTGTGTATGAGTCTGTGTGGGTGTGTGCATTAGTGTGCATGTGCGTGTGTGTGTGTGTATGTGTGTATCAGTCTGTGTGGGTGTGTTTTTATGTACGTGTGTATGTATGTGTGTGTGTTTGTGTGTATGAGTCTGTGTGGGTGTGTTTTTATGTACTTGTGTATGTATGTATTAGTGTGCATGTGTGTATGAGTCTGTGTGGCTGTGTTTTTACGTACGTGTGTATGTATGCATTAGTGTGCATGTGTGTGTGTGTTTGTGTGTATGAGTCTGTGTGGGTGTGTTTTTATGTACGTGTGTATGTATGCATTAGTGTGCATGTCTGTGTGTGTTTGTGTGTATGAGTCTGTGTGGGTGTGTTTTTATGTACGTGTGTATGTATGCATTAGTGTGCATGTGCGTGTTTGTGTGTATGAGTCTGTGTGGGTGTGTTTTTATGTACGTGTGTATGTATGCATTAGTGTGCATGTGTGTGTGTGTTTGTGTGTATGAGTCTGTGTGGGTGTGTTTTTATGTACGTGTGTATGTATGCATTAGTGTGCATGTGCGTGTGTGTGTGTGTGTTTGTGTGTATGAGTCTGTGTGGGTGTGTTTTTATGTACGTGTGTATGTATGCATTAGTGTGCATGTCTGTGTGTGTTTGTGTGTGAGTCTGTGTGGGTGTGTTTTTATGTACGTGTGTATGTATGTATTAGTGTGCATGTGTGCGTGTTTGTGTGTATGAGTCTGTGTTTTTATGTACGTGTGTATGTATGCATTAGTGTGCATGTGCGTGTGTTTGTGTGTATGAGTCTGTGTGGGTGTGTTTTTATGTACGTGTGTATGTATGCATTAGTGTGCATGTGTGTGTGTGTGTTTGTGTGTATGAGTCTGTGTGGGTATGTTTTTAAGTATGTGTGTTTGTATGCATTAGTGTGTGTGTGTGTGTGTGTGTGTGTGTGTGTATGTGCTGTATGTTTGAATGGTGTTTGTGTATGAGAGTGTGTATTTATGTATGCACTTACATGCCAGCCTGTAACTTGTAACTCTGATAGAGTTTTTAATTTATTAAAACATAGCCATAGGTGGTTAAGTTTAGGTCTTCTGCAGATATTATACCTGATATGTACTGAGTCATTCACACACAATTCAACATAAATTACATGTGGAGCGGTGTGTATGTGGTGTGGTTAGATGTGTATGTGGTGTGGTATGACGTGGAGCGGTGTGTATATGGAGCAGTGTGTATGTAGTGTGGTATGATGTGTATGTGGTTTGTGTGTTTGTGGTTTAGTATGGTGCATATGTGGTGCAGTGTGTATGTGGTCAGCTAATGGGCCAGCTAAGGCTTCTAAGCTTACATTCCTGCTATTTCAAATAAATATACCAAAAATGATACTAGTAGTAAATTAGAAAGTTGTTTAAAATTGCACGCTCTATCTGAATCATGAAAAAAAGTCAATGTTTTTGTCACTTAAAGGGACAGTCAACACCAGAATTTTTGTTGTTTAAAAAGATAGATAATCCCTTTATTACCCATTCCCCAGTTTTGCATAACCAACACAGTTATATTAATACACT
The DNA here is from genome assembly GCF_027579735.1 of Bombina bombina. Taxonomy (NCBI): domain Eukaryota; kingdom Metazoa; phylum Chordata; class Amphibia; order Anura; family Bombinatoridae; genus Bombina; species Bombina bombina. The sequence continues at coordinate 63,373 of NW_026510976.1, forward strand.
TTTTACTGCTGTGACTATCTTGTATCTAAGCATCTCCTGACCGCCCCTAATCACATGACTTTTAGTTATTATCTATTGACTTGCATTTTAGCCAATTAGTGCAGTATCTGCCACAACCCACGGGCGTGCTCACAATGTTATCTATAGGGTTTACCTGAACTAGCTCTCCCCTGTTGTGAAAAGCAAATACAAAAGCATGTGATTAGAGGCGGCCTTCAAGGGCTTAGAAATTATCATATGAGCCTTCCTAGGTTTGCTCTCCATTAGAATACCAAGAGAACAAAGCAAAATTGTTGATAAAAGTAAATTGGAAAGTTGTTTAAAATTACATGCCCTATTTGAAAAATAAAAGGTTTTTTTGGCCTTGACTGTCCCTTTAAACAAGTATTATACTTAACATGTTTGGTATGCAGTTAAAGGGACAGTCTACTCCACAATTGTTATTGTTTAAAAAAAGATAGATAATCCCTTTATTAACAATTCCCCAGTTTTGCATAACCAACACTGTTATATTAATATACTTTTAACCTCTGTGATTACCTTGTATCTAAGTCTCTGCAGACTGTCCCCTTATCTCAGTTATTTTACCAGACATGCATTTTAGTCAATCAGTGCCCTCTCATACGTAACTCCACTGGCGTGAGCGCAATGTTATCTATATGGCACACATGAACTAAAGCCCTCTAGCTGTGAAAAACTGTCAAATGCATCCAGAGAAGAGGTGGCCTTCGAGGCCTTAAAAATTAGCATATGAACCTATCTAGGTTTAGTTTTCAACAAAGCAAATTTGGTGATAAATGTAAATTGGAAAACAAAAATTAAAGTGACATGCCCTATCCGAATTATGAAAGTTTAATTTTGACTAGACTGTCCCTTTAAATAAGAAATGGTGAGCAAGAGGGGGGGGGGGGGCTCTTTGCCCTAAAATGCCCGAGCCTCTTTTTGGTCCCAGTCTGGCCCTGCTCATGATACTGCGATAAAGGCATAATTCAGTTTAATTAATAAATAATGGGTGGGGGCCCAGCTTAAAAAAAACATAATTTATGTAAGAACTTACCTGATAAATTCATTTCTTTCATATTAGCAAGAGTCCATGAGCTAGTGACGTATGGGATATACATTCCTACCAGGAGGGGCAAAGTTTCCCAAACCTCAAAATGCCTATAAATACACCCCTCACCACACCCACAATTCAGTTTAACGAATAGCCAAGAAGTGGGGTGATAAAAAAGTGCGAAAGCATATAAAATAAGGAATTGGAATAATTGTGCTTTATACAAAATCATAACCACCACAAAAAAAGGGCGGGCCTCATGGACTCTTGCTAATATGAAATAAATGAATTTATCAGTTAAGTTCTTACATAAATTATGTTTTCTTTCATGTAATTAGCAAGAGTCCATGAGCTAGTGACGTATGGGATAATGATTACCCAAGATGTGGATCTTTCCACACAAGAGTCACTAGAGAGGGAGGGATAAAATAAAGACAGCCAATTCCTGCTGAAAATAATCCACACCCAAAATAAAGTTTAACGAAAAACATAAGCAGAAGATTCAAACTGAAACCGCTGCCTGAAGTACTTTTCTACCAAAAACTGCTTCAGAAGAAGAAAATACATCAAAATGGTAGAATTTAGTAAAAGTATGCAAAGAGGACCAAGTTGTTGCTTTGCAAATCTGATCAACCGAAGCTTCATTCCTAAACGCCCAGGAAGTAGAAACTGACCTAGTAGAATGAGCTGTAATTCTCTGAGACGGAGTTTTACCCGACTCAACATAGGCAAAATGAATTAAAGATTTCAACCAAGATGCCAAAGAAATGGCAGAAGCTTTCTGGCCTTTTCTAGAACCGGAAAAGATAACAAATAGACTAGAAGTCTTTCGGAAAGATTTAGTAGCTTCAACATAATATTTCAAAGCTCTAACAACATCCAAAGAATGCAACGATTTCTCCTTAGAATTCTTAGGATTAGGACATAATGAAGGAACCACAATTTCTCTACTAATGTTGTTGGAATTCACAACTTTAGGTAAAAATTCAAAAGAAGTTTGCAACACCGCCTTATCCTGATGAAAAATCAGAAAAGGAGACTCACAAGAAAGAGCAGATAATTCAGAAACTCTTCTGGCAGAAGAGATGGCCAAAAGGAACAAAACTTTCCAAGAAAGTAATTTAATGTCCAATGAATGCATAGGTTCAAACGGAGGAGCTTGAAGAGCCCCCAGAACCAAATTCAAACTCCAAGGAGGAGAAATTGACTTAATGACAGGTTTTATACGAACCAAAGCTTGTACAAAACAATGAATATCAGGAAGAATAGCAATCTTTCTGTGAAAAAGAACAGAAAGAGCAGAGATTTGTCCTTTCAAGGAACTTGCGGACAAACCTTTATCTAAACCATCCTGAAGAAACTATAAAATTCTCGGAATTCTAAAAGAATGCCAAGAAAAATGATGAGAAATACACCAAGAAATATAAGTCTTCCAGACTCTATAATATATCTCTCTAGATACAGATTTACGAGCCTGTAACATAGTATTAATCACAGAGTCAGAGAAACCTCTTTGACGAAGAATCAAGCGTTCAATCTCCATACCTTTAAATTTAAGGATTTCAGATCCTGATGGAAAAAAGGACCTTGTGACAGAAGGTCTGGTCTTAACGGAAGAGTCCACGGTTGGCAAGAGGCCATCCGGACAAGATCCGCATACCAAAACCTGTGAGGCCATGCCGGAACTACCAGCAGAACAAACGAGCATTCCTTCAGAATCTTGGAGATTACTCTTGGAAGAAGAACTAGAGGCAGAAAGATATAGGCAGGATGATACTTCCAAGGAAGTGATAATGCATCCACTGCCTCCGCCTGAGGATCCCGGGATCTGGACAGATACCTGGGAAGTTTCTTGTTTAGATGGGACGCCATCAAATCTATTTCTGGAAGTTCCCACATTTGAACAATCTGAAGAAATACCTCTGGGTGAAGAGACCATTCGCCCGGATGCAACGTTTGGCAACTGAGATAATCCGCTTCCCAATTGTCTACACCTGGGATATGAACCGCAGAGATTAGACAGGAGCTGGATTCCGCCCAAACCAAAATTCGAGATACTTCTTTCATAGCCAGAGGACTGTGAGTTCCTCCTTGATGATTGATGTATGCCACAGTTGTGACATTGTCAGTCTGAAAACAAATGAACGATTCTCTCTTCAGAAGAGGCCAAAACTGAAGAGCTCTGAAAATTGCACGGAGTTCCAAAATATTGATTCGTAATCTCACCTCCTGAGATTCCCAAACTCCTTGTGCCGTCAGAGATCCCCACACAGCTCCCCAACCTGTGAGACTTGCATCTGTTGAAATTACAGTCCAGGTCGGAAGCACAAAAGAAGCCCCCTGAATTAAACGATGGTGATCTGTCCACCACGTTAGAGAGTGTCGAACAATCGGTTTTAAAGATATTAATTGAGATATCTTTGTGTAATCCTTGCACCATTGATTCAGCATACAAAGCTGAAGAGGTCGCATGTGAAAACGAGCAAAGGGGATCGCGTCCGATGCAGCAGTCATAAGACCTAGAATTTCCATGCATAAGGCTACCGAAGGGAATGATTGTGACTGAAGGTTTCGACAAGCTGCAATCAGTTTTAGACGTCTCTTGTCTGTTAAAGACAGAGTCATGGACACTGAATCTATCTGGAAACCCAGAAAGGTTACCCTTGTCTGAGGAATCAATGAACTTTTTGGTAAATTGATCCTCCAACCATGATCTTGAAGAAACAACACAAGTCGATTCGTATGAAATTCTGCTAAATGTAAAGACTGAGCAAGTACCAAGATATCGTCCAAATAAGGAAATACCACAATACCCTGTTCTCTGATTACAGACAGAAGGGCACCGAGAACCTTTGTAAAAATTCTTGGAGCTGTAGCTAGGCCAAACGGCAGAGCCACAAACTGGTAATGCTTGTCCAGAAAAGAGAATCTCAGGAACCGATAATGATCTGGATGAATCAGAATATGCAGATATGCATCCTGTAAATCTATTGTGGACATATAATTCCCTTGCTGAACAAAAGGCAAGATAGTCCTTACAGTTACCATCTTGAACGTTGGTATCCTTACATAACGATTCAATATTTTTAGATCCAGAACTGGTCTGAAGGAATTCTCCTTCTTTGGTACAATGAAGAGATTTGAATAAAACCCCATCCCCTGTTCCTGAACTGGAACTGGCATAATTACTCCAGTCAACTCTAGATCTGAAACACAATTCAGAAATGCTTGAGCTTTTACTGGATTTACTGGGACACGGGAAAGAAAAAATCTCTTTGCAGGAGGTCTCATCTTGAAACCAATTCTGTACCCTTCTGAAACAATGTTCTGAATCCAAAGATTGTGAACAGAATTGATCCAAATTTCTTTGAAAAAACGTAACCTGCCCCCTACCAGCTGAGCTGGAATGAGGGCCGCACCTTCATGTGGACTTTGAAGCAGGCTTTGCCTTTCTGGCTGGCTTGGATTTATTCCAGATTGGAGATGGTTTCCAAACTGAAACTGCACCTGAGGATGAAGGATCAGACTTTTGTTCTTTGTTGAAACGAAAGGAACGAAAACGATTATTAGCCCTGTTTTTACCCTTAGATTTTTTATCCTGTGGTAAAAAAGTTCCTTTCCCACAAGTAACAGTTGAAATAATAGAATCCAACTGAGAACCAAATAATTTGTTACCCTGGAAAGAAATGGAAAGTAGAGTTGATTTAGAAGCCATATCAGCATTCCAAGTCTTAAGCCATAAAGCTCTTCTAGCTAAAATAGCTAGAGACATAAACCTGACATCAACTCTGATAATATCAAAGATGGCATCACAGATAAAATTATTAGCATGCTGAAGAAGAATAATAATATCATGAGAATCATGATGTGTTACTTGTTGCGCTAAAGTTTCCAACCAAAAAGTTGAAGCTGCAGCAACATCAGCCAAAGATATAGCAGGTCTAAGAAGATTACCTGAACACAGATAAGCTTTTCTTAGAAAGGATTCAATTTTCCTATCTAAAGGATCCTTAAACGAAGTACCATCTGACGTAGGAATAGTAGTACGTTTAGCAAGGGTAGAAATAGCCCCATCAACTTTAGGGATTTTGTCCCAAAATTCTAATCTGTCAGACGGCACAGGATATAATTGCTTAAAACGTTTAGAAGGAGTAAATGAATTACCCAATTTATCCCATTCTTTGGAAATTACTGCAGAAATAGCATTAGGAACAGGAAAAACTTCTGGAATAACCACAGGAGATTTAAATACCTTATCCAAACGTTTAGAATTAGTATCAAGAGGACCAGAATCCTCTATTTCTAAAGCAATTAGAACTTCTTTAAGTAAAGATCGAATAAATTCCATTTTAAATAAATATGAAGATTTATCAGCATCAACCTCTGAGACAGAATCCTCTGAACCAGAAGAGTCATCAGAATCAGAATGATGATGTTCATTTAAAAATTCATCTGTAGGGAGAGAAGTTTTAAAAGATGTTTTACGTTTACTAGAAGGAGAAATAAAAGACATAGCCTTCTTTATGGATTCAGAAACAAAATCTCTTATGTTATCAGGAACATTCTGCACCTTAGATGTTGAAGGAACTGCAACAGGCAATGGTACTTTACTAAAGGAAATATTATCTGCATTAACAAGTTTGTCATGACAATCAATACAAACAACAGCTGGAGGAATAGCTACCAAAAGTTTACAGCAGATACACTTAGCTTTGGTAGATCCAGCACTAGACAGCGATTTTCCTGTAGTATCTTCTGACTCAGATGCAACGTGAGACATCTTGCAATATGTAAGAGAAAAAACAACATATAAAGCAAAATTGATCAAAATTCCTTAAATGACAGTTTCAGGAATGGGAAAAAATGCCAAAGAACAAGCTTCTAGCAACCAGAAGCAATGAAAAATGAGACTTAAATAATGTGGAGACAAAAGCGACGCCCATATTTTTTGGCGCCAAATAAGACGCCCACATTATTTGGCGCCTAAATGCTTTTGGCGCCAAAAATGACGCCACATCCGGAACGCCGACATTTTTGGCGCAAAATAACGTCAAAAAATGACGCAACTTCCGGCGACACGTATGACGCCGGAAACGGAAAAGAATTTTTGCGCCAAAAAAGTCAGCGCCAAGAATGACGCAATAAAATGAAGCATTTTCAGCCCCCGCGAGCCTAACAGCCCACAGGGAAAAAGAGTCAAATTTTTTTGAAGGTAAGAAAAAATGATTAAATCAAATGCATTATCCCAAATATGAAACTGACTGTCTGAAAAATAAGGAAAGTTGAACATTCTGAGTCAAGGCAAATAAATGTTTGAATACATGTATTTAGAACTTTATAAACAAAGTGCCCAACCATAGCTTAGAGTGTCACAGAAAATAAGATTTACTTACCCCAGGACACTCATCTACATGTTTGTAGAAAGCCAAACCAGTACTGAAACGAGAATCAGCAGAGGTAATGGTATATATAAGAGTATATCGTCGATCTGAAAAGGGAGGTAAGAGATGAATCTCTACGACCGATAACAGAGAACCTATGAAAAAGACCCCGTAGAAGGAGATCACTGCATTCAAATAGGCAATACTCTCCTCACATCCCTCTGACATTCACTGCACGCTGAGAGGAAAACCGGGCTCCAACTTGCTGCGGAGCGCATATCAACGTAGAATCTAGCACAAACTTACTTCACCACCTCCATCGGAGGCAAAGTTTGTAAAACTGAATTGTGGGTGTGGTGAGGGGTGAATATAGGCATTTTGAGGTTTGGGAAACTTTGCCCCTCCTGGTAGGAATGTATATCCCATACGTCACTAGCTCATGGACTCTTGCTAATTACATGAAAGAAAATATATATATTTTTTTTTAAAATAAAAAATGCTGACCTGCCACTGCCTGCACTGATATCATGTGAGTGCGACATGATGCTTCACTAGTGTCTCTGACTATAGGGTTTAGTTTTTCTGTTTTACCCATTGGTGTTTAGGTGTATGTGTATATATGTGACTGTGTGTGTATTTATGCATGTGTGTGTGTGTGACTGTGTATGTATGTATGTATGTATGTGTGTGTGTGTATTTATGCATGTATGTGTGTGTGTGTGTGTGTGTGTGTATGTATGTGACTGTGTGTGTATTTATGCATGTGTGTGTGTGTGTGACTGTGTATGTATGTATGTATGTATGTGTGTGTGTGTGTATTTATGCATGTATGTGTGTGTGTATGTATGTGACTGTGTGTGTATTTATGCATGTATGTGTGTGTGTATGTATGTATGTATGTGACTGTGTGTGTATTTATTCATGTATGTGTGTGTGTATGTATGTGTGTGTGTGTATGTATGTATGTGACTGTGTGTGTATTTATTCATGTATGTGTGTGTATGTATGTGGCTGTGTGTGTATTTATGCATGTATGTGTGTGTGTGTGTGTGTGTATGTATGTATGTATGTGACTGTGTGTGTATTTATGCATGTGTGTGTGTGTGTGTGTGTATGTGAATGTGTGTGTATTTATGCATGTATGTGTGTGTGTGTATTTATGTATGTATGTGTGTGTGTGTGTGTGTATGTATGTATGTGACTGTGTGTGTATTTATGCATGTATGTGTGTGTGTGTATTTATGTATGTATGTGTGTGTGTGTGCGTGTATGTATGTATGTGACTGTGTGTGTATTTATGCATGCATGTGTGTGTGTATTTATGCATGTGTGTGTGTGTATGTATGTGGAACCAGAAAATTACAGACCTTGTTACTACAGCATGGGGGGGGGGGGTAAACAGTGTCACTATACAGTACCACTATATACAGTACAGGGGGGTTGGACCATGTCATAGACTACTGTGGTCACTTTATAAAAGTACGGGGGCAAGTAGGGTCAGGGATCTCACAGACTGTGGGTACAGGGTACCTCCTTTTGCAGACATGTAATCTGATTCACATTTTTTTGTCTGTGTTAAATGTTAAAAAAAAAAGATATGTATCAAATTCACCTTTTTATTGGGTGGGGGGTGGTGGACCCTTCTTAGATTCTCGCACCTGGGCCCTGTGGTTTCTAGTTACGCCTCTGATCAATCCCTAGAAACACAAGCAAATAAAATAAAAGGTTATGCAGTATTCTATTTAATATTACAGGGAAATGTAATAGCATGAGACAGTGTGGGTTAGGGGTAGATTAGGATAATGCTAACATATCTAATCACCTTAAAGTGAATGTCAATTTTGATGCTAAAGTGCCCGGTTTTTTAAAAATTCGATTAAAAACAGGGGCACTTTAATTCATCAAAATTTACATTTCACTCCTGTTGAGAAAAAAAACTTACCTTTTAATCTTCATAGCAGCTCCAGCTTCCTCCGCCCGTCGCAAAGCCTCTTACTGGGTCTAAAATGAGGAATCCGGCTTCCTCCAATCACGTCGTTGAATCAGACACTGATTCCCAAGTGGGGGGGGGGAGCCGTGATTAGAGGATGACCTATCCATCATTTCTGACGTCAGAAATGGCTTGCAACGACCGGAGGAAGCTGGAGTTGCTGTGAAGATTAAAAGGTATTTTTTTTTTCTCAACAGGAGTGAAATGTGCATTTTGATGAATTAAAGTGCCCCTGTTTTTAATCGAATTTTTAAAAACCGGGCACTTTAGATGAGGCGGGGCTAGCCATCACACAACTCAGACGTGTGTGAGCTTAGCTCCTGAGAGACAAAAGATTTAATACTTATTTAATCGATTAAAAAGCGATAAAAGAAAGTAAAAGTGTTTGGACTTGTCCTGAGCTACAATCTGGCTCACTTTTTGAGAACTTTGAGAGCCGGAACTGCAACTTGTGGCCTGACATTTGAGCCTAACAGGAGCTGCGGGATCGAGTGTGGGCCGACCGCAATCTACGCTGCTCTGAGGAAATCTAGGTCTCTGGCGGCCACTAAAATCGCTCACCAGGACGTGCAGCAGAAGACTATTATCTTTGTGAGGTTTGACCTTCGTTCCGGAGAACAAGCCATTATTGCCATCGGCCGCCAGCTCCATACCACACTGCTCCGGAGGGACGGGGACCCGCTCCGGAGCACTTACCCAGAGACCCAGCTTCCATCTTGGCGGTGATCGGAGGGCCGTGTCTTCCATCTAGGAGTGCCGGCGGAACCTTGCTTCTTTCCGGCTGGGATCAGCCAACAACCATCCTCCACCTGATTTGCTCCGGAGGGCCGGGGACCTGGAGCTGGAGGCCTTACCCGCATACGCCAACGATCCTCTAAGGTTAGTGCTGCCTACATTTTGGGCATTAGGGGGTGAAAGCCTGCACCATTGAAAAGGAGATAAAATAAAAGGAATACACGCGGGCTATAGTGAGGCCTACTAGCTGCGCTACTAAGTAGTGAAAAGGCGCGAATAGCCGCCATTTTGGGATTTTGGAATAAGCTTCTCAATTTGTGCAACTACGCTAGTACATTTAAGAGATCTCCTTAGGTCCTACTGGGACTAGTAACTACCTAGGGCTCACCCCCACCAGTTGCCCACCAGAAAGGACTAGAGAACTTTTACATCCACTTAAAGGCCTTTTGCAGGACCGCAGCTACTCTGAATAACTGCAAGAAGAGCCCAAATATTCAGGTGCCCACTATTGACCTTTGGCCCTGGCAGGGCATTTAAATAAATAACTGGAGACTATTTTTAAATTTGACTAGGGACGCAGTATTTCCTAAAAGGGACGACATCACCATACCCTGAACTGTCAAATACATTAACCACAGCGGAGACTACCTATACTTTTAAGGAAATCTGAATTTGGGACATAAAACTTTAACAAATATACCTAACTAGCCTGAACAGCAGAGATTAGGACTATTTTGTTACACAATACAACAAAGGATAAGGCTGCTGCGCCAGCTTAGGTTGTCCCTGATTCTGTGTCCAGAATGCAATGTCATTTTTCTTGCAGCTACATATATATGGTTTAACCTGCACTTTTCTTTTACAGGTTCTCTATCCACACTACCATACCTGTGTTACAAGCACAAAATAAGCACATGAGAGGGTATATCAATAGATGAAGTATTGACAGGCTTCATTGCTTTAAGTGTTTTCCTAACCATTTTCTTTTCACAGGTTATCACCAAAAAGATTAGCTTAAAGCTGTAAACTGAATGTATATCTATTAAAACAACAACACCTCAAGGCTCTCCCTTTCCGGCCCAGCTAGTCTGGGCTGGTCACTTCCACTGCCCCTTTTCCCTTCCCTGGTGTCATATCCCTGTTCCCCGAGCCAAGAGGCAGATTGTTAAGTGTAAAGGTGATAATGCAAACATTTTCCTCCTTCTCTGAGGTATACATTAGATGAATCACGGGCATGTAATATTGTAATGTGATTGATTTATTTCCCTTTTTGCAACTATACTCTCATATAACTAGTTGATTGGAACATGAGCCCTTTCTTGATTTCCCATAGCAACAGTAGCTTAGAGATTAAGGTACAAAAGAGGAAAAGTGTTCTAATAAGAGAGTACCCTGTTGCTTCTCCTGATCAATAGCTTAGAAAAAATGATTGCTGAATAAGCTGCTCCTGTCAGGGGGGGTGCACAATGTAAGCTTACAAGTAAATGTAATAAGCAAGAAAAATAGAGAGCATCTAAAATAGAGCTAAACCATACAGTGGTGATATCAATAAAACACTACCTAAATTAAAACTACTATATGAGATCGTGGAGAATTGTTCCAGAGCCAGAATTAGTAATACCATGGAAGGAAAACACCAAACAGTTAAAGACTGCTTATCAAGAGCCCAAGCTAAAAAGAACCGAAAAGCCTTAAATCAGGCAGCCTTGTCCTCAGCTGTGGATCAGGATAGTATGTCGGACGACACCTCAACAGACCAGATAGGTATCCCCTCTACCACCTTGGTAGGGCAAATTAGAGAGATATTTCAGAAGGAATTGAGATCAGCAATAGCAGAATTGAAGTCTGACATATTGAGCATTGGCAATAGGACCTCAGTAATAGAGGATAAAGTAGATGAAGTGATAGATGATTTAACGGAAGTTCACTCTATTATGACAGAACAAGAAAAACAGATTTCCACGTTACAATCCCAAATTGAAGACTTAGAGAATAGGTCTCGGAGATCTAATATTAGGGTTCGTAATCTTCCAGAATCTTTTGAAAACCTCCAAGAAGTGCTACCTACTATCTTCAGAAAATTGCTACCTGACATAGAGGAAGATTCTTTGCTGATGGACAGAGCTCATAGAGCCTTAAATAGGCCTCAAAATCCTAATGCATCAAGAGATGTCATAATCAAATTTCATTATTTCCTGACTAAAGAAAAAATTGTACAGGCCGCAAGGAAGAGTCCACAGTTCGAATTTGAAGGTCATAAACTACAGTTCTATTCGGATCTGTCACCAACCACCCTAAAGAAACGTAGGGATCTTAAGCCAATTGTCGAAGCCTTGCAGAAAGCTAAATTGAAATACAGATGGTCATTCCCCTTTCGACTTATCTGTACATATCATAACACTTCATACTCCTGCACTAACTTGGAGGAAGGTGTCAAAATGTTGAAGCAAATGAAAATACCAATGGAAGAAATGGTCTTACCATTACCTCAAAGAGCCCCCAAAAAAAGGACACAGCCAATCTGGGATAAAGAAACAAGACCACAAACTCCAAGGAAACGGTCTCAGCTAGCTGAAGATATAGATCCAGGTTAAATAAGATTAGAGAGCTTAGCTGATCAATACCTGTAGAACTCCCCCCTGATAGGATACATCAGATTGAGGGAAAATTTATGCTGTTATATCTAAAGCTATGCCTCTTAGGATATTAGCTACTTAAAGATATATTGCAATGTAATTCAAAGTTAAAGTTGTGTTTAAAATTATTAAGAGAAAAATTGAGATTCCACTAACCCGTTGGTTAGTTACAGCTACATAGAAGTATTCAGTACAGTTATGAATATAATAGCGATTAAATTAATAACGACTTCTATTATTATAAGGAGGCTCCACATTTGTTAAGGAGGGGAGCTAAATAACTTTACCACTGTTATTTGCATACAAGGTCACTAAAATGTTTTGATTAAGGTTATATCTACCGAATTGCTCAGTTTAAAATTTACTTGTTTAGTTAAATACATTAATGTACTATATAAGATTGTGCACCCCCGGTGCGAAAGTACGACATTAGATTAATGTTGGTTATGTATCACTTACAGATACGATTTATTATCTCTTCTCCTGTCTTCACTATTAACTCTTTTCTTTTCTCTTCCTATTTCTCCTCTCCCATGGTCACTGGTGGGTTATCTCGGCATGAGACTTCTGACAAACTCACAAAAGGTTGAGATCCATTCTAATATGAGTAAGAACAAAATCGGCACTAGCAGAGGAATACAGTTAAGTATAGTATATCTCATAAATCCACACATACACCCAATATGGCCTTTAAAATAATATCACACAATGTGAGGGGTCTTCACTCACATATAAAGAGGAAAAAAGCTATAGCAGAGTACAAGTCCTTAAATGCACAGGTAATTATGCTACAAGAAACACACTTTACTAAGGTAACCACCCCAAAATATTGGGATGCAGCTTTTCCAACTCAATACCATGCAGTCGGAGCTAAAAAGAAAGGGGGGGTTTCTATCTTAATAAGAGACAATCTAAGCTTTCAAGAGGAAGAAGTTATCAGAGACCCAGGAGGGAGATTTTTCATTTTAAAAGGGAAAATTCAGGGTAGCCCAATAATATTAGGTAACATTTATGCTCCAAATGAAGATCAGGGGAGGTTTATAGCGAAGATCAGTAAAATATTAACCACTTGGAAAAAATATAAGATTGTTCTTGGGGGGGATTTCAACCTTACAATCAATGACCAACTTGATAGATCCCCTCCACCAAATAAATCCTCCTCCAAAATCTTAAGCGACTTAATTTTAGATCATAACTTGATAGATGTGTGGCGTATCTGTAATCGTTCAATGAAAGGTTTTACCTATTACTCAGCCGCACATCAATCATACTCTAGGATTGATTATATCTTTATTAGCCAGATTCTATGCCCTTTACTAATAAATACAAACATATCCCAAACATCATGGTCAGATCACTCCATTGTTGAGATTTCCCTAGGGGGGTTCTTTGACCCCTCAAGACAGAGAAATTGGACACTAGACATGCACTTATTAAAAGATGAAGTTATTTCCCAAAAAATAATCAAATCTATCAAGGAATACTGGCAAATAAATAAAAATTCAACGGAAAACCCGCTATATGCATGGGGGGCTTTTAAATCATACCTTAGGGGTATACTTATTAGGGAGAAGGCCCTCATAATCAATAAAAGAAAAGAGGCCCTTCGGCAAAAAAAACTAGAATTGGATAAACTCCAGATGACTCACATACATAGCAGAACAGAAGCCGGAGCTAGAGCAATCATAGCTAAGAAAGCTGAAATAGACACTATATTGAATGAGGAGGCCTTATCATCCCTGAGAATAATTGAAGCACAATATTTTATATACGCTAATAAGCCTGACCGAATGCTAGCTAGGAAAATTAGGAATATAACACGTATTTCCTCTGTTCCCCAATTGCAGACTCCAGAAGGTCACCTTCTTAACGATCCTCCACAAATAGCTAATGCCTTCGCTGATTTTTATCAATCCTTATATAATCTGCCGGTCGATAATTCTAAAAACAGGGTCACACAGATCCAGACATTTCTAACAGAAAGTAATATTCCCCAACTAGATGGGGAGCGCGCAGGTCAATTAGACGCCCCAATTTCTTCTAGGGAAGTTATAATAGCAATAAAACAAATTAAAAGTAACAAAGCCCCAGGCCCAGATGGGTATTCGGGGGGGTTCTATAAGAAGTTTTCGATAGATCTAGTTCCACATTTAGTTGAATCCTTTAACCACATACTCCAAGGAGGTTTTGTTCCACCAGAGCTCCTGTCAGCGAGAATTTGTGTAGTGCCTAAACCAGGTAGGGACAAATTCCATTGTAAAAACTATAGGCCTATATCATTAATAAATTTAGATCTCAAGCTTTTTACTAAAATACTAGCCAATAGGTTAAACCCAATGCTGACCAGCTTAGTCAACCCAGATCAGGTAGGATTTATAAGAGGGAGGGAGGCGCCTGACAATGTTAGAAAGATAATCGACTTAATTGATTACGCAAATAAAAAAAGAACGCCTTCTCTGTTCCTATCATTGGATGCAGAGAAGGCGTTCGATAGGATCTTTTGGGACTATATGTTCCTCACTTTGCAGCAGTTTGGGATTAAGGGAAATTTCTTGAAGGCAATTCAGGCATTGTATACGACCCCGTCAGCTTTTATCAGACTATCAGGTTATCAATCCAAATCAATCAGGATCCGAAATGGGACAAGACAGGGGTGCCCCCTGTCCCCGTTACTTTTCGCCCTCTGTATAGATCCGTTAGCAGCGACTATTAGAAATCAGAATGACATCAAAGGCATTCAAATAGGCGACACGGTACACAAACTTGCATTATTCGCTGATGATGTGATATTAACTATCACTAAACCTATGTTATCCCTGCCCCCTCTCTACAAATTATTATCAGATTTCGGGAGACTATCCAGATACAAAATAAACAATGACAAATGTGAAGCACTAGAAACCCACCTCCCAGAAACAACAAAAAAACTTCTTGAAATCAACTTTGACTTTAAATGGGCCTCCTCTAATATCACATACTTAGGCATTGCCATATCAAATAACCTAGAAAGCATATTTAAACTAAACTATAAAAAAATGTTTATACATCTTAAAAAGGAAATGAAAACTTGGTCAACTTACAAAGTATATTTTTATGGTAAAATAGTAATCACAAAAATGATAATATTACCAAAGCTGCTCTATCTCTTCAGAGCATTGCCTATTACCGTTCCCCAAGAGGATTTACTTGATATGCAGAGAAACATGTTAAGATTTGTTTGGGTTAATAAAAAGGCTAGAATCAATAAGAAAACATTGCTCCAAGGTAAAGACCGAGGAGGTCTGGGAGTACCAGATCTACAAAAGTACTTTTGGGCTGCCAGATTAGCTTCGCTCTGGAATACTAGAGGGAACGACATAAAGTGGGTAAAATTAGAAAGTGACATGTTACAATTATACCCAATCTATCAGATTTTGTGGACACCTAAGCGAGATAGACCATTGAATTGGTCCAATTACCTCTCCATAGCACATTCTATTAGAATATGGGACACTCTACAGGGAAAATACAAACTACATACAGCTAGCTCTTTAGCAACACCGTTAAATTTGCCATTTGTTCAGGTTCCAAAAGCAGTAAGCAACATATGGGCTAACAAAGGACTATACCGAATAGCTGATATTATGATGAACTCCACATTCATATCATTTGAGGAATATAACTCTATCCAACCGATATTGCCGGGCTCCTGGCTCCACTATATGCAGCTGAAATCTAGAATTAAGGAAATAGGTAGACCACCTTCACACACAGCACATTCCCCCTTTGAAAAGATATGCATATCTGCAACTAGAACTAAAGGAGCTATATCGATCTTATATAACCTATTAAATAACAATAGCACAGTAGACAAACTACATTTTATGGTAAAATGGGAAGAAGAAGGACAGTTTGTAAAAGAGCCTTCAGAATGGTCTGAAATCCTAAAAAAAAGGACAGGCGTGTTCTATCAGTGCCAATCTGAAAGAAAATTACATTAAAGTAGCGTATAGGTGGTACCTACATCCCAGCAGAATACAGTGGACAGACAAAACCCCCAAGTCTTGCTACAGAGGCTGCGGAGAGGTTGGGTCTTACACACATATGTGGTGGTCTTGTGTGGAGGCGCAGAAAATTTGGTTACAAACCAATAACCTCCTATCTGACATATTAAATAGACAAATTACACTGAGTAGAGAACAGGCTTTGCTGCACTTCCCGATTGAGGGACTTACCAAAGCTAAGTCAAAGTTAGTAGGAATGGTTTGCACAGCTGTCAAGACCTCAATAGCAAGGTTCTGGAAGTCTTCAGTACCTAGTTTTAATATCATAATAAATAAACTTAAATATTATTATCAAATGGCAGACATTTCCTCTACCCTACTTAACACCAGAACAGAGTTCCTCCAGATATGGGAGGACTGGATAGTTTGGATAGATACTCAACGAATGAGAAACAGACGTAGCATTCAGGTAATGGAGGATACAACAGAGAATGCGGATACCCACTAGTGACACTGGCTCTCAACCTTTTATTTCCCCCTTCTTTAACTGGGAGATTCCCTTCTATTCTTCTTTCTACTTTTTCCTATTTCTTTCTACTTTCTTTCTAATTATGAAAAATTTGTAAACAAGAGGAAAAGTATAGCATCTTTTACTGTTTATTTCCTTAGATTGCTTTATTTGAGGTGATTTTTCTTTTTTTTTGTCCTTGACGAATTATAATACGACAATAACATAAAACATTAAGCATGAAATGGTAGACCTGTATGAAGAAAATGGTCTGCCATGACGTTACTGCATTCTTTGTATAATAAGAATTGTCCTGTTACATTTATATATATGCCATAATTGTCATGGAATTTGTTACCTTTTTCTCAATAAAAAATTATTTCGTAAAAAAAAAATTAGAGGGGTCATTAACCCCATAGTAGCCTCTAACATGATACATAAGAGTCCAAAAATAAATAAAGGGGATTCTATATTAACCCCTATTCTCCTGTCACCATCCAGTGCCTGCATACTGCCTCCGATATCCTTCTAAGGATATATATGTCCCATATAAGTTGCAGAGAGGGGCTTCAACCTGTTTTTAGTGCCAGTCTCCCAGCCCCACAAGACGAAAAGGCACTTACCTGAATTCTAGCTGTCCGGCAGGAGGACGACTCACAAGGCATGAGAGGATGCCACTTCTCACAGAGACCTGTGGAAAAGGTAATGAACAGAGTAAGTCTTCTGTGGTATTCTGACATAGGGCAGCAATTTGTTAGGAAAACACAGCAAAGCCCACTTTACAAGTTCCTAACTGCTTTAAAGCTACCACAGCCCTGCTAACGTGGAGTACAGCTATACCCAAATTGTGATGGAAGATCAGAGCAATCCTGCCCTGACTTCAAAATAAAAAAAATCTTGATAGAAGAATCATAATTAGACAACAAATTACTTCACATCCTCCTTGCACTAGAGGCAAAGTGAATGACTGGGGTTTGTGGGAAAGGAAGTGATATTTAACAGCTTTGCTGTGGTGCTCTTTGCCTCCTCCTGCTGGTCAGGAGTGATATTTCCATCAGTAATTGATGATTCCGTGGACTCATCGTGTCATTAGAAAGAAACTAGGTTTAAATTAAGCTAAAATTATAGAAAATAAAAAAGTCTAACATTACATAAAATAATAAACAAAATTATCAAAAATTAAACTAATCCATATGAAAATAAAAAAGCCCCCCAAATAAAAACACCCCCTAATCTAATACTAAACTACCAATAGCCTTTAAAAGAACCTTTTATAGGGCATTGCCCTAAGTTAAACAGCTCTTTTACCTTAAAAAATACTAAGTCACCCCTCTAACAGTAAAACCCCCAAAATAAAAATAAAAAATAAAAAAAAAATTGATTTAATATATAGTTTGCGTTGTGGGGGCATGGCGGATTAAGGGGTTAATGGATTTAATAGATAGTTTGCGTTGTGGGGACATGGCGGATTAGGGGTTAATAGATTTAATAGATAGTTTTGCATTGTGGGGGGATGGCGGTTTAGGGGTTAATAACTTTGATAGATACTTTGCGGTATGGGGGTTACCGGATAAGGGGTTAATATATTAGTTATTGCGGGAGGGGTTGCGGTTGAGAGGTAGATATTGAGCATGCATTAGGTGTTTGATTAGATTTTAGCAGCCAACGACGGGTAAAATATACGGCGCCGCACTTGTTTTTTAACACAATGTGAGTTAACACAATGCTAACTTACACCTACACGAAAAGAGTGACGGCTCGCAAAGCGGAAACCTTATCAATGGAAACCTGGTACTAAAATGGAGCCATAAATTACTTTTAGCTGTCGGCCGCTTCGGTAGATTACTGTAATGCTTGTGGGATACTCCTCTATCAGACCGAACTCGGCCAGTAGTCTTGTTATCCCAGCGTCGAGCCGGAATGATAGGGAATATCCCAGAGCAGAGAAAGTTAGTAAAATGAGGAAGGCGGCACTCACCACAGGCAGGACAGTCCCCAGCGGCAACGACAGAGCAGTCCAAGGACAAACCACTAGAATGGTCAGACAGGCAGGGTTCGGCAACAAAGAGGCAATCCAGAACAAGAGGGTTTAATAAGCAGAGTAGTCAGACAGGCAGGGTTCAGCATCAGTATATCAATCCAGTAATTAAGGGGTATAGCAGGCAGAGTAGTCAGACAGGCAGGGATCATACACAAAAACATAATTTATGTAATTCATTTCTTTCATATTAACAAGAGTCCATGAGCTAGTGACGTATGGGATATACATTCCTACCAGGAGGGGCAAAGTTTCCCAAACCTTAAAATGCCTATAAATACACCCCTCACCACACCCACAAATCAGTTTAACGAATAGCCAAGAAGTGGGGTGATAAGAAAAAAAGTGTGAAGCATATAAAATAAGGAATTGGAATAATTGTGCTTTATACAAAAAAATCATAACCACCACAAAAAAGGGTGGGCCTCATGGACTCTTGTTAATATGAAAGAAATGAATTTATCAGGTAAGTTCTTACATAAATTATGTTTTCTTTCATGTAATTAACAAGAGTCCATGAGCTAGTGACGTATGGGATAATGACTACCCAAGATGTGGATCTTTCCACACAAGAGTCACTAGAGAGGGAGGGATAAAATAAAGACAGCCAATTCCTGCTGAAAATAATCCACACCCAAAATAAAGTTTAACGAAAAACATAAGCAGAAGATTCAAACTGAAACCGCTGCCTGAAGAACTTTTCTACCAAAAACTGCTTCAGAAGAAGAAAATACATCAAAATGGTAGAATTTAGTAAAAGTATGCAAAGAGGACCAAATTGCTGCTTTGCAGATCTGGTCAACCGAAGCTTCATTCCTAAACGCCCAGGAAGTAGATACTGACCTAGTAGAATGAGCTGTAATTCTCTGAGGCGGAATTTTACCCGACTCAACATAGGCAAGATGAATTAAAGATTTCAACCAAGATGCCAAAGAAATGGCAGAAGCTTTCTGGCCTTTCCTAGAACCGGAAAAGATAACAAATAGACTAGAAGTCTTACGGAAAGATTTCGTAGCTTCAACATAATATTTCAAAGCTCTAACAACATCCAAAGAATGCAACGATTTCTCCTTAGAATTCTTAGGATTAGGACATAATGAAGGAACCACAATTTCTCTACTAATGTTGTTGGAATTCACAACTTTAGGTAAAAATTCAAAAGAAGTTCGCAACACCGCCTTATCCTGATGAAAAATCAGAAAAGGAGACTCACAAGAAAGAGCAGATAATTCAGAAACTCTTCTAGCAGAAGAGATGGCCAAAAGGAACAAAACTTTCCAAGAAAGTAATTTAATGTCCAATGAATGCATAGGTTCAAACGGAGGAGCTTGAAGAGCTCCCAGAACCAAATTCAAACTCCAAGGAGGAGAAATTGACTTAATGACAGGTTTTATACGAACCAAAGCTTGTACAAAACAATGAATATCAGGAAGAATAGCAATCTTTCTGTGAAAAAGAACAGAAAGAGCGGAGATTTGTCCTTTCAAAGAACTTGCGGACAAACCCTTATCTAAACCATCCTGAAGAAACTGTAAAATTCTCGGTATTCTAAAAGAATGCCAAGAAAAATGATGAGAAAGACACCTAGAAATATAAGTCTTCCAGACTCTATAATATATCTCTCGAGATACAGATTTACGAGCCTGTAACATAGTATTAATCACGGAGTCAGAGAAACCTCTTTGACCAAGAATCAAGCGTTCAATCTCCATACCTTTAAATTTAAGGATTTCAGATCCGGATGGAAAAAAGGACCTTGCGACAGAAGGTCTGGTCTTAACGGAAGAGTCCATGGTTGGCAAGATGCCATCCGGACAAGATCCGCATACCAAAACCTGTGAGGCCATGCCGGAGCTATTAGCAGAACAAACGAGCATTCCCTCAGAATCTTGGAGATTACTCTTGGAAGAAGAACTAGAGGCGGAAAGATATAGGCAGGATGATACTTCCAAGGAAGAGATAATGCATCCACTGCCTCCGCCTGAGGATCCCGGGATCTGGACAGATACCTGGGAAGTTTCTTGTTTAGATGAGAGGCCATCAGATCTATCTCTGGGAGCCCCCACATTTGAACAATCTGAAGAAATACCTCTGGGTGAAGAGACCATTCGCCCGGATGCAACGTTTGGCGACTGAGATAATCCGCTTCCCAATTGTCTACACCTGGGATATGAACCGCAGAGATTAGACAGGAGCTGGATTCCGCCCAAACCAAAATTCGAGACACTTCTTTCATAGCCATACCAACTGAATATCACGGTGCACAATGCATAGAATGATATTGCTTTAATATCGCTAAACTGACACAACCTCATAGCATTTAACCTCTAAATTGCCAGGTCCCACTACAATAAATTCCTCACAACCACGAAACCCCCTAACAGCCATTTTTCATGTGCTTGTAACTTTTCTTTGCATAAACAAATTTCTTTGAAATATGCCAGCTTTGTGGGCATCCTCAGTGATAAGAAATGCTAAAAACTTTACATAGATATTTGAACATTTCTGGTCTAATATAATATACTGTAATATATTTTTGGATGTTTTGTTTTTCAGATTACCCTTGCTTATTAAAGTATATACACAAAGATACATATGTTTGGCCCTTAGTATGAAAAGGTTATATAACCCATGTACAGAATGAGCGAGGACATGTCAGGCTGCAATCAACATATTCTAATCATTTCAAACCATGTTAATGTGTGTAAATAAACAAATACAGCCAGTGACAGGGACATGCAGCTGTTATTATGGAATATTCCATCACCTCCCCTGTCAGGTACATGATCTGCAGGGTGTGGGTCAGTATCCTCTCTGTTGTCATCTTGTCCCCGGTCATGTCACTCACTGTCAGTGAGTTAGTCACACGCTGCAAGAAAGAAACATAAAAACATCACTGACCCATCTCACATCACATGTGTGTATCCTGTTATCACATTCCCTCATCATGGTCACATGGAAAGCATTGTAAAATATCTGCATCTACATTAAATATTATATGTATGCACAGTATATATCAAGAATTAATTGTTGCATTGCAAAATATCTGCACAAACAGTAAATATTGTATGTCCTTGGTCCCCTTCTCTTTTCAATCTACACGTCATCACTAGGTTCCTTAATAAAGTCCCATGGGTTTCAATACCATTTGTATGCCGATGACACCCAAATCTACCTCTCTACAACAGACCTACGTCCTTCCTTACTAACCGGTGTCACTAACTGTCTTTCTCACATCTCATCTTGGATGTCCTCTCACTACCTTAAACTAAATCTCTCCAAAACTTTACTCCTTATTTTTCCCCCTTCTTCCAATATCTCCACCCCCAAATTTCTATAACTGTTGATAATTCCATCATTACCCCTACCCCGCACGCCCATTGTCTTGGGGTCACACTTGACTCAGATCTTTCCTTCACTCCTCACATTCAGTCCTTGGCTAAAGCCTGCCGCTTCCACCTTAAAAACCATCGCTAAATTAGACATTTCCTTACATAAGATACAACCAAGATTTTATTCCACTCTCTCATCCTTTCCCGCCTCGACTACTGCAACTCCGTCCTCTCTGGTCTACCTAGCTGCCGCATAGCTGCTTTACAATCCATTATGAATGCCTCTGCCAGGCTCATCTTTCTTACTCCTCGCTCTTCATCTGCTGCACCTCTCTGCCACTCCCTTCACTGGCTTCCTCTTGCCTCTAGGATTAAACATAAAATCCTCACTCTGACATATAAAGCTCTCAACTGCACTGCTCCCCCCTACATCTCAGAACTTGTCTCTAGATACTCTCCCTCCCGTCCCCTTCGATCAGCTCAGGATCTCCTCCTCTCTTGTTACTTCCTCACATTCCCGTTTACAGGACTTCTCCAGACTGGCCCCATCTTGTGGAATTCCCTGCCTTGCTCCATAAGACTCTCCCCTAGTTTTAACAGCTTCAAGCACTCCCTAAAAACTCTACTATTCAGGGATGCATACAACCAGTACTAACCTTTCCTAACTCCATTGCTTTCCCCTTGAACCCCTTAGAATGTAAGCCTATGGGCCCAGCTGTTTACAGATCGCTTCATAAGAGCCGACTACAACAGTGAAAATCTTGGCAGGGCCCTCTACCCACTTGACCCCTACAAAAGCTATCCTGTATATTGACTATGTTTACAGCGCTGCAGAATCTGTTAGCGCTCTACAAATACCTGATAATAATAATAATAATATGTAAGCACAGTATATATCAAGAATTAATTGTTCCATTGCAAAATATCTGCACACACAATAAATATTATATATATATGCACAGTATATAACAGTTATTAAGTGTTGCACTGCAAAATATCTGCACACACAGTAAATATTTTATATATGCACAGTATATATTAGGAATTAAAGGGATATGGAACTGTAATATAAAATGTTTAATTATATGTAGCTAAAAAAGACTTTGCAATATACTTTCATTATTTATTTTGTTCCCTTTTCCCTCTGATTTTGTTTTGTTTCTATAAATAATGGGTGCCACCATGTTTGAGCTTAAATTTCCCCTTATCTGTTTCCCTGCTGAAGATAATTAGGGACAGATATAAACCAGGCAATAAAAGAAGCAATTTCACACAGCTTTCAGTTGCCAGTTGGGTAATATAATGAAGTAGCTGGGTGTCATTATAAAGTAGTGTGGGGGCAGTGTAATATTTTCTAATATTATATCATTTTCTGCATAATTTAACGCAAACATTTTTAATGATAATTTGTGCAATAAAAACTGAACATTTTTTTAACATTAGCTCATTTTAATTTCCAAAAAAAACATTACATGTTTGAAATAGGGCATGTAATTTTAAACAACTTTCCAATTTACTTTTATCACCAATTTTGCTTTGTTCTCTTGGTATTCTTAGTTGAAAGCTAAACTTAGGAAGGCTCATGTGATAATGTCTAAGCCCTTAAAGCTAGTTCATGTACGCCATATAGATAAAATTTTGATCATGCCCGTGGCTTGTGGCAGACACTGCACAAATTGGCTAATATAAAAGTCAATAGATAATAAATAAAATGTCATGAGATCAGGAGGATGTCAGAAGATGCTTAGATACAAGTTAATCACAGGCAAAACATGTATTATTATAACTGTGTTGGTTATGCAAAACTGGAGAATGGGTAATAAAGGGATTGTCTATCTTTATATACAACAAAAATTCTGGTGTTGACTGTCCCTTTAATATTGGTTATAAAATTAGCAGGGTGATCAGTAAAATCAGCCGTGTAGTGCACCCTCTAAAAAGTTTGCTAGCTTTATTTACACAAAAAGAGATAATAAGAAATCTGTATTAAACATGATGGCACCAATTACTTTATAAAAACTAAAGTAATTTATAAAAGTTAAGCCTTTAGACATATATTTTCAATATTTAAACTAATATAATTGTTAAGATACATATACATAGGGCTCGATTTATCAAACATATTCTCCTTAATTTGCGCCTCAATTCACGCCGTCGTAATATATCTTCTATTTATCAATCACAAATACTCCGAAAAATGTGCAAATACGACTGACAAATTCTCGCCCTTCAATGTCCCTCGCCTAGGCGCACATTTGCGCAAAATAAAGCTTTAAAACGCCCTTTTCAGGGTGTATATTCAAGAATACGACCTATTTCTCTCCAAAATATACATTTATCATTATTTTGCGCCATTGGCGAGCCTAAAGTTCTCCTCCTAATACGACTACTAATGTTCCATGAAGAGATAGGAGAACATCTAATTTACTCCATATTTTCAGCGCCAGAAGATGGATTATTTCCTGATTTTGTATGCAATTTCTTTAGCAAGGGGCCATGAAAATCGTATAAATGAACAGATTTTGCCAATACGTAGATGGCAAAGAGTTCCATGAGTTTTTCTACCTCGTTGTGGACTTCAGGCATTATCTGATTACCAGATAAAAAAAAGATTTCGCCTAAACAGGGAGAGCATACAAAATCTATATGTTCTAATTCAGAATGATCTAGAGCCACAGACCAGAAGAACAAGGTCAATACCGGGAATGCTCAAGTTATTGTCAGTTTTGCATTTCCTAGCCACGGGCTCTTTTCAGGCTGTGTCCAGTGCAGTGGTTGGCATGAGTCAGCCTTCTTTTTGTAGACATTTGAGGACTGTCTTAAAAGCTATTTTGAAGCATCTAAACAAATTTATATATGTGCCAAGGAATGTACATGAATGGCACCAAGTAAAATCTGTTTTTTATCAAGTTGCCGGCATTCCAAATGTGCTAGGTGCAATTGATTGCACACATATTGCAATTCGACCACCAGCTTTAAGGGAGGAGCAATATAGAAATCGTAAACACTTCCACTCTCTCAATGTTCAAGCAGTATGTGACTCTAACCTTAGGTTTTGGGCAGTAAGATCAGGTTTTCCAGGGTCATGCCACGATTATCACATATTAAAGCGGTCGGCTTTATTTGCAGCATTTGAACGTGGAGACATGCCACACGGTTGGCTATTAGGTGAATATTAAACTTTTTATATTTATATTACTCAAACCTTTCTTGTAATTTTTAAATTGTCATAGTTGAACCTCATAAACAAGTAGTTACATCTAGCTAATTTTTTATTTTATTCTATTTTTGAAGGTGACAGCGGGTACCCCTGTAGGCCTTGGCTCTTGACACCTGTACCAATACCTCATACACGATCAGAAATCAAGTTCAACGAAGCTCACAGGTCAACAAGGAGTGCTATTGAGCGTACATTTGGGGTACTGAAAATGAGATTTAGGGTGTTGGACCGTTCCGGTGGTGATCTACAATATTCCCCAGAGAAATGTAATGACATAATTCTGGTGTCATGCATAATATAGCTATTTCCCAAGTAAATCTAGATGAGGTGTGTCTGGAGGATGTGCCAGAAGATGTTTATGTTCCTCAGGAAATTGTCACAAGACATACCACAAGAGCTGGAGTGGAAAATCGTCTTGAAATAATTGAAAGATTTTTTAGATGTAAGTCTAATTAAAACTGTATTGACATGTTAATATTTTTTTTTTTATATATTATTAATTACACTTTTTTTTTTTCTTTCAGGAAATTTTCGGATTGGATTCCAATACATTTTTTATTGTTTTTTATATTTAAAATAGATATAATTGTGTGTGAATATATATATATTTTTTTTTTTATTTTTTCTGAGAGGAATTATATAGTTTGTTACCAAAGTTGTGTTGTGTTATTTATACATATACATATATATATATATATATATATATATATATATATATATATATATATATTATTTATAGAGTTATATATATCTATTTCTAGTTTTGAATAAAAAAAAAAATTTGAAACAAAAAACCTAAGTTTCGTTATTTACTTTGATTCAAAAAACTTTATTTAATAATATAAAAATCTTTATTAAACACCAAATATCAACTTCAAAACAGTAAACTCGACTAAACATTAACAAAGGTTATAAGTGCGTTAAATTGTTTAGACACGATAACTTAAAGGTATATATGAACAAAATAATTATACATCTGGATGTCTCCTATTCATTAACTCTAACTTTTTCTGATAATACTCCTTTTGAACATTTAACTGTTCTTGAAGTATATTGTTTCTCTGTTTTTGTAATGCAATAATTTCTTTAAAAAATTCATTCTGTTCATTTCTGAAAGACAATGCCATATCTGTCAATCGTTCCACTTCATTTGGTCTCTCTGGTTCATCTATCTGACATTGTTGTGCATCCTCAATCTCTTCCTCACATTCTGATTCGTCAACATGTGGTGTCTCAAGTTGTGTTTGAGTTTGTCCCTCTATTTGTGTCTCATCATCATCATCCTCCTGACAAACTGTGTCAGTCACAAGTGGTTCTAAAGTGATTTCTATTTTATCTATGAATGTAAACCAAAATAATTTAAGAAAAAAAAAAAAATTATAAAAAAAAAAAAAAGGGCCAATACTTACCATCAAATAATGTAATTGACGAATCCTGCATTGTTTGTAGTAATCCCCTGACACCTGTAACAATAATTACATTTATTTTCATATACATCTTTTGAAAAAATTCCTCTGTACATAAACAGAATTATCATGAGAAAAGTCAGAAAGTCAATACATATTAATTACATTTCATTGTCCATTCATTTCATTAATACAAATGATATTTACATTTTAGTAATATACTTTTACTTACTGGTTGTTTCTTCCCTGCATGTTATATCACATGAAGATGTTGAGGGTTGTTGCTGTTCAGAAGTCAACTCTGACTCGGATGGTCGGTCCATCTGGGCATTTTCTATTTCATTTTCAAACGCTTCTTCATGTTGTTCTTTAAAGTACATATAAATAAAATTTAAAAAATTAAAATAAAATACACAAAAATGATTATACAAAATACATGTGAAAGAGATAGTATAGTGAAAATTATACTTTCATTATTCTGATAGAGCATGGAATTTAAAAAAACTTTATAATTCAATACTATTATAATTTTTATGTTGTCTTCTTTTTTGATTATCTTTCTTTTAAAAAATAAATAATCTAAGTTTAGAAGCCGGACCATTTTTGGGTGTGGCACCTGGTTAGCGCTTGAGGATTGGTTTCTTTTTAAATGTAGCCATCCAATCAGCAAGCGGTATCCAGGTCCTCAACCAACAATGGTCCTGCTTCCAAGCTTACAATCAAACATTGCTAAATACATATTCAAAGCTAACAAATTACCAATCTTAACAGTAAAAAATTATTACCATGGTATGCTCTGTCTGAATCATGAAATTTAACTTCTGAATAGACTATTCGTTTAACAGCAAGCAATGAGATATTTACCTCTAAAATCTATGGTATCTGATGGAACATCAAGTCCCACCACGACAGCATCCCCCATCCTGGCATACAGCATCTGTTCATAGTCCAGCTGTTCAGCCCTATATGCGGGGCCTCCACCAGTTCCTTTCGATAACTGTTTTTCCTTACAGATTTTTTTTTACGAATATCATTCACCCTCTTCCGACAGGCCCTGACGTCTTTAGGAAAACTACCCTCTGCTGACACTGCACAACTAATTTGTTCCCAAATTGCCTTTTTTCTTTGAGGGTTGATAGATTTGGCTTGATAGCCGATAATAACATCATAATGTTCAATGATAGCTTCAACTAAAATACAGTTTTGTCGATGACTAAACATCACACTTCGGTCACTTTTCGTCATTCCAGCTTGTCCAGTAGCCATCACAAATTTAGAGCAAATAATGGCGCAATAAGAATAGTGTCTTCGTTCAAAGTCAGAATAAACTAATGAACAATTATCAATAACAACTTTGTTTCTAGAACGTTACAGAAATGGGGCGTAATATGAATAGATAAAAGAATAATTTAAATAAAATTATTAACTTTCATTTGATTGGACATTAACAATTTACTTTATTCCTATTGGTCAATTGTGTTTTTTTTTCAAATTGATGTGTCTATATTTTTATATACATTCAGTTTTAAAAATCATAACATTTGTATGTATCAATTGAAGTAACAATGAACATAGCCATAAAAAAAATGTAAAGTATTAAAACAAATGTATCGACTGTAGAAATAGAGTCCAAGTTATTGCGCATTGTATCAAGTGTCGAAACATAGTGCCAGTTATTTTGTATCGACCGTAGAAATATAGTGCACGTTATTACGCACTTTGTAACAACTTAAATGTAATCTATATTTATACAAAAACTTGTAACTTGGTTAATAGTTTTTCTTTAATATTTATTAATAAATATGTTTATATAGTAGATTACTTACTTCTTTTAAACATAAATCATTTTTTAAATGGGTATATTTTACTGCGCAATTACAATCACAATTAGTTCCGTTATTGGGTGGAGTTTTATGGTTAGAGAGATACATACAGTGATGATGAATCGTTCCAAGAATTTTCCATCGGTGAATTACTGATACTCACCTATACAATGGAAAAGTATTTTCCAAAAAAAAGGAAGGGGATATTCACATTGGAACAGGATAAAAGAAATCCAATTTTATCAGAGATGGTGCGAAGGGTCAGACGTCTGTCTGGCCATAATAGGACTAGAAAACAGTGCCTGAAGCGTTATAACGATCTAATCCGGAGACAATAGAAATTAAGGACCCTAATAAGAAGCTATGTGATGAAATGTAAGTATTTATGTAATAGTTGTGTATCAATTTTGTAACTCTATTGTAATCTGTCATTAGTTGTTACTTTTTTTACAGAATCTTGAACTTTGTACAAAAATATAAATGCAGTTTTTGTATTCATTTGAGCTTGATTGCAGTTTGTAAAACAGTATTAACAATGTAATTCTTTCGGTCAGATGTATGGTGTACTGTAAAATAGATTAACAATATAAATACAATTTTATTTTACTTTTACAGTCAAAAATCGAAGAAGGCCCCGTTATCTGCGCCCAATAAACTGGAATCCATCCAGTCCAGAAGCTGAATGTGATCCACTACCGACTGTTTTTCTGGAGTCTGAGGCTATCATTACAACTGGTATGCATATCGTTACTAAAATGTATAGTCTTAAGATAACTATTCATTGATATTAACATTTATATGTTCTAAATTTTATACAAAAAGGGAAAAAAAAAAGAGGCGACAACGTCGCAGAAGGCCAATGCCCATCATTGATGATGAATGTGACAATGAAGGTAGATTTAATTCACATATATCTTACAAATAAATAATATTATTCTAGTTAATGACTATAATCATATTATAGACATGATTGAAGAAGATCAAAACCAAAATGCCATTGAAGATATTATTGTTGAAGAGGAAAATAATAACATGATGCAAGATTCTCCAAATAGCGAGCAACCACAAGACAATTTATGTAGGTTCATATGTCTATTCAGTCACTCCTGATCTTATGTCATTATTTGTAATAAAATATAAATTTAAAAGATATATGGATTTCAATCAGCATAGTTCTATTAAATAACTATTCCTGTTCTAATTAATTTGTATGTCTTACAGCTATTCAAGATGAAGGACAGAACCTTGAACATGAAGAAGAGCAACAATCAAATTCATCCAATTCAACGCAATGCTAAGATTGGAGTGAGTTCTTTTGTATCATCTTTAGCTTTATGAAATTCAATAGCAATTGTCAGTATTGTGTGGAACAAAAGATGCATGTGCATGTACACAGTATTCTCAAGATGTAATATTTTCTAATATTATATCATTTTCTGCATAATTTAACGCAAACATTTTTAATGATAATTTGTGCAATAAAAACTGAACATTTTTTTAACATTAGCTCATTTTAATTTCCAAAAAAACATTACATGTTTGAAATAGGGCATGTAATTTTAAACAACTTTCCAATTTACTTTTATCACCAATTTTGCTTTGTTCTCTTGGTATTCTTAGTTGAAAGCTAAACTTAGGAAGGCTCATGTGATAATGTCTAAGCCCTTAAAGCTAGTTCATGTACGCCATATAGATAACATTTTGATCATGCCCGTGGCTTGTGGCAGACACTGCACAAATTGGCTAATATAAAAGTCAATAGATAATAAATAAAATGTCATGAGATCAGGAGGATGTCAGAAGATGCTTAGATACAAGTTAATCACAGGCAAAACATGTATTATTATAACTGTGTTGGTTATGCAAAACTGGAGAATGGGTAATAAAGGGATTGTCTATCTTTATATACAACAAAAATTCTGGTGTTGACTGTCCCTTTAATATTGGTTATAAAATTAGCAGGGTGATCAGTAAAATCAGCCGTGTAGTGCACCCTCTAAAAAGTTTGCTAGCTTTATTTACACAAAAAGAGATAATAAGAAATCTGTATTAAACATGATGGCACCAATTACTTTATAAAAACTAAAGTAATTTATAAAAGTTAAGCCTTTAGACATATATTTTCAATATTTAAACTAATATAATTGTTAAGATACATATACATAGGGCTCGATTTATCAAACATATTCTCCTTAATTTGCGCCTCAATTCACGCCGTCGTAATATATCTTCTATTTATCAATCACAAATACTCCGAAAAATGTGCAAATACGACTGACAAATTCTCGCCCTTCAATGTCCCTCGCCTAGGCGCACATTTGCGCAAAATAAAGCTTTAAAACGCCCTTTTCAGGGTGTATATTCAAGAATACGACCTATTTCTCTCCAAAATATATATTTATCATTATTTTGCGCCATTGGCGAGCCTAAAGTTCTCCTCCTAATACGACTACTAATGTTCTCCATGAAGATATAGGAGAACATCTAATTTACTCCATATTTTCAGCGCCAGAAGATGGATTATTTCCTGATTTTGTATGCAATTTCTTTAGCAAGGGGCCATGAAAATCGTATAAATGAACAGATTTTGCCAATACGTAGACGGCAAAGAGTTCCATGAGTTTTTCTACCTCGTTGTGGACTTCAGGCATTATCTGATTACCAGATAAAAAAAAGATTTCGCCTAAACAGGGAGAGCATACAAAATCTATATGTTCTAATTCAGAATGATCTAGAGCCACAGACCAGAAGAACAAGGTCAATACCGGGAATGCTCAAGTTATTGTCAGTTTTGCATTTCCTAGCCACGGGCTCTTTTCAGGCTGTGTCCAGTGCAGTGGTTGGCATGAGTCAGCCTTCTTTTTGTAGACATTTGAGGACTGTCTTAAAAGCTATTTTGAAGCATCTAAACAAATTTATATATGTGCCAAGGAATGTACATGAATGGCACCAAGTAAAATCTGTTTTTTATCAAGTTGCCGGCATTCCAAATGTGCTAGGTGCAATTGATTGCACACATATTGCAATTCGACCACCAGCTTTAAGGGAGGAGCAATATAGAAATCGTAAACACTTCCACTCTCTCAATGTTCAAGCAGTATGTGACTCTAACCTTAGGTTTTGGGCAGTAAGATCAGGTTTTCCAGGGTCATGCCACGATTATCACATATTAAAGCAGTCGGCTTTATTTGCAGCATTTGAACGTGGAGACATGCCACACGGTTGGCTATTAGGTGAATATTAAACTTTTTATATTTATATTACTCAAACCTTTCTTGTAATTTTTAAATTGTCATAGTTGAACCTCATAAACAAGTAGTTACATCTAGCTAATTTTTTATTTTATTCTATTTTTGAAGGTGACAGCGGGTACCCCTGTAGGCCTTGGCTCTTGACACCTGTACCAATACCTCATACACGATCAGAAATCAAGTTCAACGAAGCTCACAGGTCAACAAGGAGTGCTATTGAGCGTACATTTGGGGTACTGAAAATGAGATTTAGGGTGTTGGACCGTTCCGGTGGTGATCTACAATATTCCCCAGAGAAATGTAATGACATAATTCTGGTGTCATGCATAATATAGCTATTTCCCAAGTAAATCTAGATGAGGTGTGTCTGGAGGATGTGCCAGAAGATGTTTATGTTCCTCAGGAAATTGTCACAAGACATACCACAAGAGCTGGAGTGGAAAATCGTCTTGAAATAATTGAAAGATTTTTTAGATGTAAGTCTAATTAAAACTGTATTGACATGTTAATATTTTTTTTTTATATATTATTAATTACACTTTTTTTTTTTCTTTCAGGAAATTTTCGGATTGGATTCCAATACATTTTTTATTGTTTTTTATATTTAAAATAGATATAATTGTGTGTGAATATATATATATATATTTTTTTTTTATTTTTTCTGAGAGGAATTATATAGTTTGTTACCAAAGTTGTGTTGTGTTATTTATACATATACATATATATATATTTATTTATTTATTTATAGAGTTATATATATCTATTTCTAGTTTTGAATAAAAAAAAAAATTTGAAACAAAAAACCTAAGTTTCGTTATTTACTTTGATTCAAAAAACGTTATTTAATAATATAAAAATCTTTATTAAACACCAAATATCAACTTCAAAACAGTAAACTCGACTAAACATTAACAAAGGTTATAAGTGCGTTAAATTGTTTAGACACGATAACTTAAAGGTATATATGAACAAAATAATTATACATCTGGATGTCTCCTATTCATTAACTCTAACTTTTTCTGATAATACTCCTTTTGAACATTTAACTGTTCTTGAAGTATATTGTTTCTCTGTTTTTGTAATGCAATAATTTCTTTAAAAAATTCATTCTGTTCATTTCTGAAAGACAATGCCATATCTGTCAATCGTTCCACTTCATTTGGTCTCTCTGGTTCATCTATCTGACATTGTTGTGCATCCTCAATCTCTTCCTCACATTCTGATTCGTCAACATGTGGTGTCTCAAGTTGTGTTTGAGTTTGTCCCTCTATTTGTGTCTCATCATCATCATCCTCCTGACAAACTGTGTCAGTCACAAGTGGTTCTAAAGTGATTTCTATTTTATCTATGAATGTAAACCAAAATAATTTAAGAAAAAAAAAAAAAAAGGGCCAATACTTACCATCAAATAATGTAATTGACGAATCCTGCATTGTTTGTAGTAATCCCCTGACACCTGTAACAATAATTACATTTATTTTCATATACATCTTTTGAAAAAATTCCTCTGTACATAAACAGAATTATCATGAGAAAAGTCAGAAAGTCAATACATATTAATTACATTTCATTGTCCATTCATTTCATTAATACAAATGATATTTACATTTTAGTAATATACTTTTACTTACTGGTTGTTTCTTCCCTGCATGTTATATCACATGAAGATGTTGAGGGTTGTTGCTGTTCAGAAGTCAACTCTGACTCGGATGGTCGGTCCATCTGGGCATTTTCTATTTCATTTTCAAACGCTTCTTCATGTTGTTCTTTAAAGTACATATAAATAAAATTTAAAAAATTAAAATAAAATACACAAAAATGATTATACAAAATACATGTGAAAGAGATAGTATAGTGAAAATTATACTTTCATTATTCTGATAGAGCATGGAATTTAAAAAAACTTTATAATTCAATACTATTATAATTTTTATGTTGTCTTCTTTTTTGATTATCTTTCTTTTAAAAAATAAATAATCTAAGTTTAGAAGCCGGACCATTTTTGGGTGTGGCACCTGGTTAGCGCTTGAGGATTGGTTTCTTTTTAAATGTAGCCATCCAATCAGCAAGCGGTATCCAGGTCCTCAACCAACAATGGTCCTGCTTCCAAGCTTACAATCAAACATTGCTAAATACATATTCAAAGCTAACAAATTACCAATCTTAACAGTAAAAAATTATTACCATGGTATGCTCTGTCTGAATCATGAAATTTAACTTCTGAATAGACTATTCGTTTAACAGCAAGCAATGAGATATTTACCTCTAAAATCTATGGTATCTGATGGAACATCAAGTCCCACCACGACAGCATCCCCATCCTGGCATACAGCATCTGTTCATAGTCCAGCAGTTCAGCCTATATGCGGGGCCTCCACCAGTTCCTTTCGATAACTGTTTTTCCTTACAGATTTTTTTTTTACGAATATCATTCACCCTCTTCCGACAGGCCCTGACGTCTTTAGGAAAACTACCCTCTGCTGACACTGCACAACTAATTTGTTCCCAAATTGCCTTTTTTCTTTGAGGGTTGATAGATTTGGCTTGATAGCCGATAATAACATCATAATGTTCAATGATAGCTTCAACTAAAATACAGTTTTGTCGATGACTAAACATCACACTTCGGTCACTTTTCGTCATTCCAGCTTGTCCAGTAGCCATCACAAATTTAGAGCAAATAATGGCGCAATAAGAATAGTGTCTTCGTTCAAAGTCAGAATAAACTAATGAACAATTATCAATAACAACTTTGTTTCTAGAACGTTACAGAAATGGGGCGTAATATGAATAGATAAAAGAATAATTTAAATAAAATTATTAACTTTCATTTGATTGGACATTAACAATTTACTTTATTCCTATTGGTCAATTGTGTTTTTTTTTCAAATTGATGTGTCTATATTTTTATATACATTCAGTTTTAAAAATCATAACATTTGTATGTATCAATTGAAGTAACAATGAACATAGCCATAAAAAAAATGTAAAGTATTAAAACAAATGTATCGACTGTAGAAATAGAGTCCAAGTTATTGCGCATTGTATCAAGTGTCGAAACATAGTGCCAGTTATTTTGTATCGACCGTAGAAATATAGTGCACGTTATTACGCACTTTGTAACAACTTAAATGTAATCTATATTTATACAAAAACTTGTAACTTGGTTAATAGTTTTTCTTTAATATTTATTAATAAATATGTTTATATAGTAGATTACTTACTTCTTTTAAACATAAATCATTTTTTAAATGGGTATATTTTACTGCGCAATTACAATCACAATTAGTTCCGTTATTGGGTGGAGTTTTATGGTTAGAGAGATACATACAGTGATGATGAATCGTTCCAAGAATTTTCCATCGGTGAATTACTGATACTCACCTATACAATGGAAAAGTATTTTCCAAAAAAAAGGAAGGGGATATTCACATTGGAACAGGATAAAAGAAATCCAATTTTATCAGAGATGGTGCGAAGGGTCAGACGTCTGTCTGGCCATAATAGGACTAGAAAACAGTGCCTGAAGCGTTATAACGATCTAATCCGGAGACAATAGAAATTAAGGACCCTAATAAGAAGCTATGTGATGAAATGTAAGTATTTATGTAATAGTTGTGTATCAATTTTGTAACTCTATTGTAATCTGTCATTAGTTGTTACTTTTTTTACAGAATCTTGAACTTTGTACAAAAATATAAATGCAGTTTTTGTATCCATTTGAGCTTGATTGCAGTTTGTAAAACAGTATTAACAATGTAATTCTTTCGGTCAGATGTATGGTGTACTGTAAAATAGATTAACAATATAAATACAATTTTATTTTACTTTTGCAGTCAAAAATCGAAGAAGGCCCCGTTATCTGCGCCCAATAAACTGGAATCCATCCAGTCCAGAAGCTGAATGTGATCCACTACCGACTGTTTTTCTGGAGTCTGAGGCTATCATTACAACTGGTATGCATATCGTTACTAAAATGTATAGTCTTAAGATAACTATTCATTGATATTAACATTTATATGTTCTAAATTTTATACAAAAAGGGAAAAAAAAAGAGGCGACAACGTCGCAGAAGGCCAATGCCCATCATTGATGATGAATGTGACAATGAAGGTAGATTTAATTCACATATATCTTACAAATAAATAATATTATTCTAGTTAATGACTATAATCATATTATAGACATGATTGAAGAAGATCAAAACCAAAATGCCATTGAAGATATTATTGTTGAAGAGGAAAATAATAACATGATGCAAGATTCTCCAAATAGCGAGCAACCACAAGACAATTTATGTAGGTTCATATGTCTATTCAGTCACTCCTGATCTTATGTCATTATTTGTAATAAAATATAAATTTAAAAGATATATGGATTTCAATCAGCAAAGTTCTATTAAATAACTATTCCTGTTCTAATTAATTTGTATGTCTTACAGCTATTCAAGATGAAGGACAGAACCTTGAACATGAAGAAGAGCAACAATCAAATTCATCCAATTCAACGCAATGCTAAGATTGGAGTGAGTTCTTTTGTATCATCTTTAGCTTTATGAAATTCAATAGCAATTGTCAGTATTGTGTGGAACAAAAGATGCATGTGCATGTACACAGTATTCTCAAGATGTAATATTTTCTAATATTATATCATTTTCTGCATAATTTAACGCAAACATTTTTAATGATAATTTGTGCAATAAAAACTGAACATTTTTTTAACATTAGCTCATTTTAATTTCCAAAAAAAACATTACATGTTTGAAATAGGGCATGTAATTTTAAACAACTTTCCAATTTACTTTTATCACCAATTTTGCTTTGTTCTCTTGGTATTCTTAGTTGAAAGCTAAACTTAGGAAGGCTCATGTGATAATGTCTAAGCCCTTAAAGCTAGTTCATGTACGCCATATAGATAAAATTTTGATCATGCCCGTGGCTTGTGGCAGACACTGCACAAATTGGCTAATATAAAAGTCAATAGATAATAAATAAAATGTCATGAGATCAGGAGGATGTCAGAAGATGCTTAGATACAAGTTAATCACAGGCAAAACATGTATTATTATAACTGTGTTGGTTATGCAAAACTGGAGAATGGGTAATAAAGGGATTGTCTATCTTTATATACAACAAAAATTCTGTTGTTGACTGTCCCTTTAATATTGGTTATAAAATTAGCAGGGTGATCAGTAAAATCAGCCGTGTAGTGCACCCTTTAAAAAGTTTGCTAGCTTTATTTACACAAAAAGAGATAATAAGAAATCTGTATTAAACATGATGGCACCAATTACTTTATAGAAACTAAAGTAATTTATAAAAGTTAAGCCTTTAGACATATATTTTCAATATTTAACCCCTTAAGGACCAGCGACGTACCCTGTATGTCGCTGGTCTTTTTTGGGGACTTGATTATTTTATAGCGCTGTCTTGCCACCAGCGTTGAGACTGATCTATTCCACAAAGCCTGCTGGAGGGAGGGAATTAATAGCGTGTTCTTGCTAGACTTGTGCTATTATGTCCTGAAAAAACCCTTAACGACCAGTGACATATAGGGTACATTGTGGTCATTAAGGGGTTAAACTAATATAATTGTTAAGATACATATACATAGGGCTCGATTTATCAAACATATTCTCCTTAATTTGCGCCTCAATTCACGCCGTCGTAATATATCTTCTATTTATCAATCACAAATACTCCGAAAAATGTGCAAATACGACTGACAAATTCTCGCCCTTCAATGTCCCTCGCCTAGGCGCACATTTGCGCAAAATAAAGCTTTAAAACGCCCTTTTCAGGGTGTATATTCAAGAATACGACCTATTTCTCTCCAAAATATATATTTATCATTATTTTGCGCCATTGGCGAGCCTAAAGTTCTCCTCCTAATACGACTACTAATGTTCTCCATGAAGAGATAGGAGAACATCTAATTTACTCCATATTTTCAGCGCCAGAAGATGGATTATTTCCTGATTTTGTCTGCAATTTCTTTAGCAAGGGGCCATGAAAATCGTATAAATGAACAGATTTTGCCAATACGTAGACGGCAAAGAGTTCCATGAGTTTTTCTACCTCGTTGTGGACTTCAGGCATTATCTGATTACCAGATAAAAAAAAGATTTTGCCTAAACAGGGAGAGCATACAAAATCTATATGTTCTAATTCAGAATGATCTAGAGCCACAGACCAGAAGAACAAGGTCAATACCGGGAATGCTCAAGTTATTGGCAGTTTTGCATTTCCTAGCCACGGGCTCTTTTCAGGCTGTGTCCAGTGCAGTGGTTGGCATGAGTCAGCCTTCTTTTTGTAGACATTTGAGGACTGTCTTAAAAGCTATTTTGAAGCATCTAAACAAATTTATATATGTGCCAAGGAATGTACATGAATGGCACCAAGTAAAATCTGTTTTTTATCAAGTTGCCGGCATTCCAAATGTGCTAGGTGCAATTGATTGCACACATATTGCAATTCGACCACCAGCTTTAAGGGAGGAGCAATATAGAAATCGTAAACACTTCCACTCTCTCAATGTTCAAGCAGTATGTGACTCTAACCTTAGGTTTTGGGCAGTAAGATCAGGTTTTCCAGGGTCATGCCACGATTATCACATATTAAAGCAGTCGGCTTTATTTGCAGCATTTGAACGTGGAGACATGCCACACGGTTGGCTATTAGGTGAATATTAAACTTTTTATATTTATATTACTCAAACCTTTCTTGTAATTTTTAAATTGTCATAGTTGAACCTCATAAACAAGTAGTTACATCTAGCTAATTTTTTATTTTATTCTATTTTTGAAGGTGACAGCGGGTACCCCTGTAGGCCTTGGCTCTTGACACCTGTACCAATACCTCATACACGATCAGAAATCAAGTTCAACGAAGCTCACAGGTCGACAAGGAGTGCTATTGAGCGTACATTTGGGGTACTGAAAATGAGATTTAGGGTGTTGGACCGTTCCAGTGGTGATCTACAATATTCCCCAGAGAAATGTAATGACATAATTCTGGTGTCATGCATAATATAGCTATTTCCCAAGTAAATCTAGATGAGGTGTGTCTGGAGGATGTGCCAGAAGATGTTTATGTTCCTCAGGAAATTGTCACAAGACATACCACAAGAGCTGGAGTGGAAAATCGTCTTGAAATAATTGAAAGATTTTTTAGATGTAAGTCTAATTAAAACTGTATTGACATGTTAATATTTTTTTTTTATATATTATTAATTACACTTTTTTTTTTTCTTTCAGGAAATTTTCGGATTGGATTCCAATACATTTTTTATTGTTTTTTATATTTAAAATAGATATAATTGTGTGTGAATATATATATATATATATATATATATATATATATTTTTTTTTTTTCTGAGAGGAATTATATAGTTTGTTACCAAAGTTGTGTTGTGTTATTTATACATATATACATATATATATATATATATATATATATATATATATATATTATTTATTTATAGAGTTATATATATCTATTTCTAGTTTTGAATTAAAAAAAAAACTTTGAAACAAAAAACCTAAGTTTCGTTATTTACTTTGATTCAAAAAACTTTAATAATAAAAAAATCTTTATTAAACACCAAATATCAACTTCAAAACAGTAAACTCGACTAAACATTAACAAAGGTTATAAGTGCGTTAAATTGTTTAGACACGATAACTTAAAGGTATATATGAACAAAATAATTATACATCTGGATGTCTCCTATTCATTAACTCTAACTTTTTCTGATAATACTCCTTTTGAACATTTAACTGTTCTTGAAGTATATTGTTTCTCTGTTTTTGTAATGCAATAATTTCTTTAAAAAATTCATTCTGTTCATTTCTGAAAGACAATGCCATATCTGTCAATCGTTCCACTTCATTTGGTCTCTCTGGTTCATCTATCTGACATTGTTGTGCATCCTCAATCTCTTCCTCACATTCTGATTCATCAACATGTGGTGTCTCAAGTTGTGTTTGAGTTTGTCCCTCTATTTGTGTCTCATCATCATCATCATCCTCCTGACAAACTGTGTCAGTCACAAGTGGTTCTAAAGTGATTTCTATTTTATCTATGAATGTAAACCAAAATAATTTAAGAAAAAAAAAAAATTTATAAAAAAAAAAAAAAGGGCCAATACTTACCATCAAATAATGTAATTGACGAATCCTGCATTGTTTGTAGTAATCCCCTGACACCTGTAACAATAATTACATTTATTTTCATATACATCTTTTGAAAAAATTCCTCTGTACATAAACAGAATTATCATGAGAAAAGTCAGAAAGTCAATACATATTAATTACATTTCATTGTCCATTCATTTCATTAATACAAATGATATTTACATTTTAGTAATATACTTTTACTTACTGGTTGTTTCTTCCCTGCATGTTATATCACATGAAGATGTTGAGGGTTGCTGCTATTCAGAAGTCAACTCTGACTCGGATGGTCGGTCCACCTGGGCATTTTCTATTTCATTTTCAAACGCTTCTTCATGTTGTTCTTTAAAGTACATATAAATAAAATTTAAAAAATTAAAATAAAATACACAAAAATGATTATACAAAATATATGTTAAAGAGATAGTATAGTGAAAATTATACTTTCATTATTCTGATAGAGCATGGAATTTAAAAAAACTTTATAATTCAATACTATTATAATTTTTATGTTGTCTTCTTTTTTGATTATCTTTCTTTTAAAAAATAAATAATCTAAGTTTAGAAGCCGGACCATTTTTGGGTGTGGCACCTGGTTAGCGCTTGAGGATTGGTTTCTTTTTAAATGTAGCCATCCAATCAGCAAGCGGTATCCAGGTCCTTAACCAACAATGGTCCTGCTTCCAAGCTTTTACGAATATCATTCACCCTCTTCAGACAGGCCCTGACGTCTTTAGGAAAACTACCCTCTGCTGACACTGCACAACTAATTTGTTCCCAAATTGCCTTTTTTCTTTGAGGGTTGATAGATTTGGCTTGATAGCCGATAATAACATCATAATGTTCAATGATAGCTTCAACTAAAATACAGTTTTGTCGATGACTAAACATCACACTTCGGTCACTTTTCGTCTTTCCAGCTTGTCCAGTAGCCATCGCAAATTTAGAGCAAATAATGGCGCAATAAGAATAGTGTCTTCGTTCAAAGTCAGAATAAACTAATGAACAATTATCAATAACAACTTTGTTTCTAGAACGTTACAGAAATGGGGCGTAATATGAATAGATAAAAGAATAATTTAAATAAAATTATTAACTTTCATTTGATTGGACATTAACAATTTACTTTATTCCTATTGGTCAATTGTGTTTTTTTTTTCAAATTGATGTGTCTATATTTTTATATACATTCAGTTTTAAAAATCATAACATTTGTATGCATCAATTGAAGTAACAATGAACATAGCCATAAAAAAAATGTAAAGTATTAAAACAAATGTATCGACTGTAGAAATAGAGTCCAAGTTATTGCGCATTGTATCAAGTGTCGAAACATAGTGCCAGTTATTTTGTATCGACCGTAGAAATATAGTGCACGTTATTACGCACTTTGTAACAACTTAAATGTAATCTATATTTATACAAAAACTTGTAACTTGGTTAATAGTTTTTCTTTAATATTTATTAATAAATATGTTTATATAGTAGATTACTTACTTCTTTTAAACATAAATCATTTTTTAAATGGGTATATTTTACTGCGCAATTACAATCACAATTAGTTCCGTTATTGGGTGGAGTTTTATGGTTAGAGAGATACATACAGTGATGATGAATCGTTCCAAGAAGTTTCCATCGGTGAATTACTGATAATCACCTATACAATGGAAAAGTATTTTCCAAAAAAAAGGAAGGGGATATTCACATTGGAACAGGATAAAAGAAATCCAATTTTATCAGAGATGGTGCGAAGGGTCAGACGTCTGTCTGGCCATAATAGGACTAGAAAACAGTGCCTGAAGCGTTATAATGATCTAATCCAGAGACAATAGAAATTAAGGACCCTAATAAGAAGCTATGTGATGAAATGTAAGTATTTATGTAATAGTTGTGTATCAATTTTGTAACTCTATTGTAATCTGTCATTAGTTGTTACTTTTTTTACAGAATCTTGAACTTTGTACAAAAATATAAATGCAGTTTTTGTATCCATTTGAGCTTGATTGCAGTTTGTAAAACAGTATTAACAATGTAATTCTTTCGGTCAGATGTATGGTGTACTGTAAAATAGATTAACAATATAAATACAATTTTATTTTACTTTTGCAGTCAAAAATCGAAGAAGGCCCCGTTATCTGCGCCCAATAAACTGGAATCCATCCAGTCCAGAAGCTGAATGTGATCCACTACCGACTGTTTTTCTGGAGTCTGAGGCTATCATTACAACTGGTATGCATATCGTTACTAAAATGTATAGTCTTAAGATAACTATTCATTGATATTAACATTTATATGTTCTAAATTTTATACAAAAAGGGGAAAAAAAAAGAGGCGACAACGTCGCAGAAGGCCAATGCCCATCATTGATGATGAATGTGACAATGAAGGTAGATTTAATTCACATATATCTTACAAATAAATAATATTATTCTAGTTAATGACTATAATCATATTATAGACATGATTGAAGAAGATCAAAACCAAAATGCCATTGAAGATATTATTGTTGAAGAGGAAAATAATAACATGATGCAAGATTCTCCAAATAGCGAGCAACCACAAGACAATTTATGTAGGTTCATATGTCTATTCAGTCACTCCTGATCTTATGTCATTATTTGTAATAAAATATAAATTTAAAAGATATATGGATTTCAATCAGCAAAGTTCTATTAAATAACTATTCCTGTTCTAATTAATTTGTATGTCTTACAGCTATTCAAGATGAAGGACAGAACCTTGAACATGAAGAAGAGCAACAATCAAATTCATCCAATTCAACGCAATGCTAAGATTGGAGTGAGTTCTTTTGTATCATCTTTAGCTTTATGAAATTCAATAGCAATTGTCAGTATTGTGTGGAACAAAAGATGCATGTGCATGTACACAGTATTCTCAAGATGACATGCTTTTAAATAACAAGAGAGGTGTAGATAAAACCTTCTAACAAGATATTAGTCATTGTCTGTATTTGTTGTTAGCATTAGATAAAACACTAGAGTTATCTTTTAATACTGAACAGAAATGTATTCAATTGATGACATGTTCCTTAATATAACTTTTTTTCTTTTTCGGTTTGGTACAGTGCCTGAAGATCAAGAAATAACTATCAACAAAAAAGAAATTTTGTATACCCTGCTGGAAGTTGAAAATAATTTGATGAGGACATACATAAAAGTTCAAAACTTAAGAGAAAAATATCAATCTTTTTAATTATAAACAATAAAGCAAAAACAGAATTTATGCTTACCTGATAAATTACTTTCTCCAACGGTGTGTCCGGTCCACGGCGTCATCCATTACTTGTGGGAAATATTCTCCCCCACAGGGAAAGGCAAGGAGAGCACACAGCAAGAGCTGTCCATATAGCTCCCCCTCTGGCTCCGGCCCCCAGTCATTCGACCGACGGTTAGGAGAAAAATTAGAAACTATAGGGTGCCGTGGTGACTGTAGTGTATAAAGAAAAAAAATTTCAACCTGATTAGGAAACCAGGGCGGGCCGTGGACCGGACACACCGTTGGAGAAAGTAATTTATCAGGTAAGCATAAATTCTGTTTTCTCCAACATTGGTGTGTCCGGTCCACGGCGTCATCCATTACTTGTGGGA
Organism: Bombina bombina; assembly: GCF_027579735.1. Classification (NCBI taxonomy): domain Eukaryota; kingdom Metazoa; phylum Chordata; class Amphibia; order Anura; family Bombinatoridae; genus Bombina; species Bombina bombina. Next base: position 106,511 of record NW_026510976.1, read on the forward strand.
ACCAATACCAAAGCTTTAGGACACAGATGAAGGGAGGGAGCAAATCAGGTTACCTAAATGGAAGGCACCACGGCTTGCAAAACCTTTCTCCCAAAAATAGCCTCCGAAGAAGCATTTGTAACATTTGGTAAAAGTGTGCAGAGAGGACCAAGTCGCTGCCTTACATATCTGATCAACAGAAGCCTCGTTCTTGTAGGCCCAAGTGGAAGCCACAGCCCTAGTAGAGTGAGCTGTGATTCGGTCAGGAGGTTGCCGTCCGGCAGTCTCATAAGCCAATCGGATAATGCTTTTCAGCCAGAAAGAGAGAGAGGTAGCAGTAGCTTTTTGACCTCTCCTCTTACCAGAGTAAACGACAAACAAAGATGAGGTTTGTCTAAAATCTTTTGTTGCTTCTAAGTAGAACTTTAAAGCACGAACAACATCTAAATTGTGTAATAAACGTTCCTTCTTTGAAACTGGATTCGGACACAGAGAAGGAACAACTATTTCCTGGTTAATATTCTTGTCGGAAACAACTTTTGAAAGAAAACCAGGCTTAGTAGGCAAAACAACCTTATCTGAATGGAAAACCAGATAGGGTAGATTAAATTGCAAAGCAGATAATTCAGAAACTCTTCTAGCAGAAGAAATAGCAACCAAAGACAGAACTTTCCAAGATAATAACTTAATATCTATGGAATGTAAAGGTTCAAACGGAACCCCTTGAAGAACTGAAAGAACTAAATTTAGACTCCAAGGAGGAGTCATGGGTCTGTAAACAGGCTTGATTCTAACCAAAGCCTGAACAAAAGCTAGTACATCTGTCACAGCTGCCAGTTGTTTGTGTAACAAGACAGATAAAGCAGAAATCTGTCCTTTTAGAGAACTAGCTGACAACCCTTTATCCAAACCTTCTTGGAGAAAGGAGAGAATCTTTGGAATTTTAATCTTACTCCAGGAGAATCCCTTGGATTCACACCAGCAGATATATTTTTTCCATATTTTATGGTAAATCTTTCTAGTCACAGGTTTTCTGGCTTGGACCAGAGTATCTATCACAGAATTCGAAAACCCATGCTTGGATAAAATCAAGCGTTCAATTTCCAAGCAGTCAGCTGCAGAGAAACTAGATTTGGATGTTCGAATGGACCTTGTACTAGAAGATCCTGTCTCAAAGGTAGCTTCCATGGTGGAGCCGATGACATATTCACCAGGTCTGCATACCAAGTCCTGCGTGGCCACGCAGGAGCTATCAGAATCACCAAGGCCTTCTCCTGTTTGATCCTGGCTATGAGCCTGGGAAGGAGAGGAAACGGTGGAAACACATACGCTAAGTTGAACGACCAAGGCGCCACTAATGCATCCACTAGAGTCGCCTTGGGATCCCTGGATCTGGACCCGTAGCAAGGAATCTTGAAGTTCTGACGGGACGCCATTAGATCCATGTCTGGAATGCCCCATAATTGGGTTAACTGAGCAAAGACCTCCGGGTGGAGTTCCCACTCCCCCGGATGGAAAGTCTGACGACTCAAATAGTCCGCTTCCCAGTTGTCTACTCCTGGTATGTGAATAGCAGATAGATGGCAGGAGTGATTCTCTGCCCATTGGATAATCTTGGTTACTTCCTTCATCGCTAGGGAACTCTTTGTTCCCCCCTGATGATTGATGTACGCAACAGTCGTTATGTTGTCCGACTGAAATCTTATGAACCTGGCTTCTGCTAGCTGAAGCCAAGCCAGGAGCGCATAGAATATTGCTCTTAGTTCCAAAATGTTTATCGGGAGAAGCGACTCTTCCCGAGACCATAGGCCCTGAGCTTTTAGGGAGTCCTAGACCGCGCCCCACCCCAAGAGGCTGGCGTCGGTCGTGACGATGACCCACTCCGGTCTGCGGAAACTCATTCCCTGAGACAGGTGATCCTGGGTCAACTACCAGAGAAGTGAGTCCCTGGTTACCTGGTCTACTTGAATTTGGGGAGACAAGTCTGTATAGTCCCCATTCCACTGATTGAGCATGCACAGCTGTAATGGTCTTAGATGAATTCGAGCAAAAGGAACCACGTCCATTGCTGCGACCATTAGTCCTATTACTTCCATGCACTGAGCTATGGAGGGTTGAGGAATAGAATGAAGAATCGACAAACATTTAGAAGCTTTAGCTTTCTGACTTCTGTCAGGAAGATCTTCATTTCCACAGAATCTATTATTGTTCCCAGAAAAGGAACCCTTGTGGATGGTGACAGTGAACTCTTTTCTATGTTCACCTTCCACCCGTGAGATCTGAGAAAAGCCAACACAATGTCTGTGTGGGCCCTTGCTTTGGAAAGAGACGACGCTTGGATTAGGATGTCGTCTAGATAAGGTGCTACAGCGATGCCCCTCGGCCTTACGACCGCTAGAAGGGACCCTAGCATCTTTGTGAAAATTCTGGGAGCGGTGCCTAAACCGAATGGAAGAGCCACGAACTGGTAATGTTTGTCCAGAAAGGCGAACCTCAGGAACTGATGATGAGTTTTGTGGATTGGAATATGCAGATACGCATCCTTTAGATCCACGGTAGTCAAATATTGACCCTGCTGGATTGTTGGCAAGATTGTCCGAATGGTTTCCATTTTGAAGGATGGAACTCTGAGGAACTTGTTTAATATCTTTAAATCCAGAATTGGCCTGAAAGTTCCCTCTTTTTTGGGAACCACAAACAGGTTTGAGTAAAAACCTAGACCTTGTTCCCCGGAGGGGACTGGGTTTATCTCTCCCATCTTTGATAGGTCTCTTACACAATGTAAGAATGCCTTTTTATCTGGTCTGAAGATAAGCGAGACAGGTGGAACCTTCCCCTTGGAGGAAGTCCCTTGAACTCTAGCAGGTATCCCTTGGAGACTATCTCTAGTGCCCAGGGATCCGGAACATCTCTTGCCCAAGCCTGAGCGAAGAGAGATAGTCTGCCCCCTACCAGATCCGGTCCCGGATCGGGGGCTACCCCTTCATGCTGTCTTGGTAGCAGCAGCAGGTTTCTTGGTCTGTTTACCCTTGTTCCAGCCTTGCATGGGCTTCCAAGCGGGTTTGGGCTGGGCCGCGTTACCTTCTTGTCTAGCGGCAGTGGAGTTATTAGCCGGTCCGTTCCTGAAATTGCAAAAGGAACGAAAATTAGACTTGTTCTTAGCCTTAAAAGGCCTATCCTGTGGGAGGGCATGGCCCTTACCCCCAGTGATGTCTGAAATAATTTCCTTCAATTCCGGCCCAAAAAGGGTCTTACCCTTGAAAGGAATATTAAGTAACTTAGTCTTGGATGACACATCTGCCGACCAGGATTTTAGCCAAAGCGCCCTCCGCGCTACTATAGTAAAACCTGAGTTTTTCGCCGCCAATTTTGATATTTGAAAGGCGGCATCCAATATAAAGGAATTAGCTAATTTTAATGCGTGAATTCTGTCCATGACTTCTTCATAGGAAGTCTCTTTCTGGAGCGACCTTTCTAGTTCCTCGAACCAAAAGGACGCCGCTGAAGTGACAGTAATAACACACGTAGCTGGTTGAAGGATGAACCCTTGCTGAACAAAAATCTTTTTAAGCAATCCTTCCAATTTTTTATCCATAGAATCTTTGAAAGCGCAGCTGTCCTCTATAGGAATAGTGGTGCGCTTCGCTAGTGTTGAAACAGCTCCCTCAACCTTCGGGACCGTCTGCCATGCGTCCCTTCTAGGGTCTACTATGGGAAACATTTTCTTAAATATAGGAGGTGGGGCAAAGGGTACACCTGGCTTCTCCCACTCCTTTTCCACTATGTTCGCTACCCTTTTGGGTATTGGAAAAGCGTCGCCGTGCACTGGGACCTCTAAAAATTTGTCCAATTTGCACAACTTCTCTGGTACTACCATAGAATCACAGTCATCCAGAGTAGCTAATACCTCCTTTAGCAAAGCGCGGAGATGTTCTAGCTTAAACTTAAATGCTACTATATCAGGTTCTGCCTGTTGAGAAATCTTTCCTGAGTCTGAAATTTCACCCTCAGACAGCCCTTCCCTCACAGCCAATTCCGATTGATGTGAGGGTAAAATAGATAAAGCATCGTCAGCGTCTGATTGTTCATCCCTTTTATCTGTATTTAAAGCTGAACAATCAAGCTTTCTCTGAAATGCTGGCAGTTTGGATAAAAGATTTGCTATAGAATTATCCACTACTGCTGTTAATTGTTGCATAGAAATAAGCACTGGCGCGCTAGGTGTCGCCTGCGCGGGCAAAGCTGGTGTAGACACAGAAGGAGAGGATGTAGAACTATCCCCACTACCTTCATTAGATAAATCATCTTGGGCAACATTATGAAATGTAACAGAGCTGTCCTCATTTTGTTTGGACGCTATGGCACAATTATCGCAAACACTCGAAGAGGGAACAACATTTGTCTCTACACACACAGAACATAGGTTATCTGATGGCACAGACATGTTAAACAGATTAAGGCAGTCAAACAATGCAATAAAAACGATTTTAAACAAAAACGTTACTGTCTCTTTAAATAATAAAATCACACACTTTATTTCTGAATGTTCAAAAAACTATGAAGGCCATATCCGATTTTTCTGAAATTTGGACCCCAGTGTCTTAATGCTTAGAAAGTATTGCACAGCAAATATGGAGACTCTAGCTCTTAAAACAAGCAAACCGGAGCTAATTGTTGGATTTAACCGTTTTTATACACCACAATCCCTGCTACAGAATTGCTGCAGCTTTTACCTTTCTTAGGGGTCAATCATCCACAGAAATAAGCCTTCTGGAGTCACTTTCTGAGCCACAGGACCCTCTCACATGGAACTGCATGCACTGCCTTGAAATTAACTGAAGTGCCAAAATGAGGCCTCCTCCCTCAGTACACTAGAGTGAAGGGGCCTTCCTGACTAGATTTAGGTGTCTAAAGCAAGCCAGATCAATAAAAAATGTCCCCAAGTGTATATGAGCTTATAAAACATTTCAATTGCCATCATATTGTACTAAAAAACAATCTATTTGGCCCCTGACAGTGTCTACCAGCATAAAAATCAAAAAGGGGAAGCCTGTTATCTTTTTTGCTGAGGTGAAAGAAAAATGGCTTACCGTTTTCCCTGAGGGGAAAAATGACTGTCATCTAGCATTAGCCTGTGTTGTTAGAAGGAGACTAGTCATACCTGAAGCAGATAAGTCTGCAAACTGTTACCCCCAACTGAAGTTCTCTGATTTCAACAGTCCTGCGTGGTAACAGAAATGGATTTTAGTTACTTGTGCTAAAATCATAGCCCTCTTAAACAGAAATCTTCATCACTTTTCTGTTGTAGAGTAAATAGTACAAGCCAGCACTATTTTAAAATAACAAACTCTTGATAGAAGAATAAAAAACTACAACTAACACCACAAACTCCTCACCATCCCCGTGGAGATGCTACTTGTTCAGAGCGGCAAGGAGAATGACTGGGGGGCGGAGCCAGAGGGGGAGCTATATGGACAGCTCTTGCTGTGTGCTCTCCTTGCCTTTCCCTGTGGGGGAGAATATTTCCCACAAGTAATGGATGACGCCGTGGACCGGACACACCAATGTTGGAGAAACATTCTATTTCTTTTCATGTGGAAATAACATTTATTTATTTTTTTATGAAATTTTTTTTTTTTATTATTTGTTATCAATAAATAGATTGCTGTTACAATATAATTTTTGAGTTGTCTGTGTGTTTATTTCATCTAAAAAATTTAATAATTATTTTATTGTAAAAATAAAAAAAAAGCACAATTAGTGCTGAGGGGGGGGGGTGGATATAAATATAAGACTTGGGTTAGATCAAAGAGTTGGGTTATATCTTTGCAATACATAAAATAAGAAAGGTAGGTGTAAGATATTAATATTAGTGATAAAACTTATTTCCACTAAGCAACTCAGCTATATCAATAAAATCTTAAAAAATTGATAATTAGTAGATACAATAGAAAAAAACACAAAGCAGGTTGCGTCTATTTAATTAAACCTGAAACCAGGCCAAAAAAATTGTCTAAAAGTGGAAATTACATATCTAAACTATTTACTTGATGATAAACAATTTGTAATATATGAGAGACAGATTGGATTTTAAAATTGTAATTTATTACACAAAACTTTTAATAATAGAAATAAATTATACTATATATTGATCCTTTAATAAATATGACAAATATCAACTGTTACATAAAATAGTCCTGACTATAACAATATATTTGGAGATAAAATATATAAAAATAAATAATATAAAAAAAGAGAAATAAAAATAAAAATAAATAATTATAGATTGGCCAATCAGAAAATTATGCACTATAAAATATATTTTAAATGAATTGGACACATTGCATCAGTAACCTAAGGGAACCATTCGAGCAATGTCTACAATAGATAAAATATATATATATATATGTGTGTGCGTGATCTAGTCAAAACCTATCTATATTTTGTATATGGTATATGGTATATATCGGTGTAGGTATTGTATATTGGAAATTGTGGATAGTAGAAATTGTGGATAGTTGCTTTACTTTGTGACAAGATGAGGCAAAAAGTTCCTTTTCCAATGTTACTATAATATCCAGATAGGGACAAATTGTATATTTTAAGTCTCTGAAATTGTGTTCTGCTATTACCGGTAAAAGCTGTCTTTGTAGTATTAACCTTTATTTTTGGTTAAATCCAAGTTGAAAAAAAGTCTTACTTTGGAGCAGGGACGTGTTTCCAAGTATCCGATGATTATTCTGAGACCTCCGCTTACTTTTTGGCAGCGTCTCAAATCACGCTGGCGGCAATATGTTTCTCAACACAGGATGGTCCGTCCTCAGTAGTCTTCCGTCACTCTCTTGTTCAAAGTGACTCGGTATCCTCAAAGCAGATATCCCCAGACTATCGATTTCTTACAAATTTGGAAAAGAATAAACGCTACGCGTTTCAGCTGCTACTGCAGCCTTTCTCAAGCGATATGCTGTTTGCCCCATTTGTCCAGTATTTATTAGTTTCTGTTTTGTGTCTAATTGTATAATTATATATGTGTTAATTACTAAAAAATATATCAAAAAATATAAAAGCGTTAGTCTATTAGTGTTGTATTGGAGAAAATAGAAACAAAAACCAAAAAGAAATGTCTAGCAGTTATATGTTGATAACAAGTTGTCAAAAATTCTTTAACTTAATTATTTAAGTATTTATCAAAAGTTTTTTCAAAAATAATTTCCTAGATGGGTCTCGAACTTGTGATCTTTTGGTTGGGAGGAAGATGCTCTCTCCATTATGCTATACCTAAGTGTGTTATAAATTGATCGTTTTCAAGAACCTTAAAGATTTAAGTCTGTTATTTTCGGCTACAATTGGTTAACCACTTATAGTGTAATGAGTTTATTTCACATAATATATTCTTTTGAAAGTAAGAAGAGTAAAAAATAGAGAGTAGAGATCAAGTTGTAAATAATTTTTATTAAAAATTAAATTTTTAAAAGGTGATTAAATTTTGTCAAAGATTGAACTCATGACCTATGGGTTTAAGGGGTATTGATTTCACCACTAAGCTACAGTAGTAGCAGTGGCAACTACATGTTTTCTGTCTCTATTATTTTTAAAAATTTATAAAAAGCTTTTTTTTAAAAAAGCTTCATATGAGTATGGATATCTATTATTAACATTGTTTATGGATTCTAACTAATTATGAATTACTAATATTTGATTTAATTTGTGTGTCTGCCATTTTGGTGGTTCTTCAAAATGATGTAAATAATGGTCTGACATAAAAATCTTTAATAATCTTTATAATATTGAATAAAATATATTTATTAAAATTTCATAAATTATTATTAAAATAAAATTAATATAAACTACTTTATATAACTTTAATTAGTGTGTTAAAAAGGAGAATCAAATGGAAGTCTATGCCTATTTTCTAAATCTCTATATTAATTTATAAAATTTTATTAATTTTTTTTTTTAATTTCTTTTAAAAAATGAATACTAGTGTAAAAAGGGGGTCAAATGGAAATCTATGTTTAATCCTTTTGGGTATTTGGTCTCTAACTCATATATCCATTTATATTCTAATTTTAGAAGCTCATTTTGTACATCACCACCTCTCCAATCTGGGTTTAGTTTATCAATGGCTATATATTTAAAATGCTTTAGATTACAATTGTTGCAAGTTAAAAAATGTTTTGGTACAGGGAGATCTTCATTTCTTTTTTCTGTGGCATTTTCTATTGATAAAATGTGTTCTCTCACTCTTTCTCTCACGGGTCTTGTAGACTCTCCTATATATTGTTTTCCACATTTGCAGTTGATAAGGTAGATAATATTTCTGTCTGTACATCTTATTAAGGATTTAATTTCATATTCTTTACCAGTAACATTTGAATAGAATTTTTTCTTTTTCTCAGAGTGTCTGCATGCTTTACAAGCTAGACATGGAAAGAAACCTTTTAGGTCTTTACCAAGAAGATCTTTGTCATTTTTTTTTATGTCTTTTCCTTCTTAAATCTGTTGGTGCTAATTTATTTTTTAGGTTATCTGCTCTTCTATAGACTATATTTGGAGCTTCACCTATCACACCTTTTAATTTCTCATCTAGTTTTAAAATATTCCAATGTTTCTTTATGATCCTCTCTATTTCCTTATGATTGTTACTATATTGGGTAACTAATGGCACAAATGGTTTATTTTCTTTTTTTATTATTTCTTTCTTTGACCCTTGTATAATGTCTATTCTGTTTATCTGTTGTATTCTACTGATCTCCTTATCGATAGCGTCACTTTTATAACCTCTCTCTGTAAATTTATTTTTAAGGATAGTGGACTGGTCAAGATAATCTTTTTCGTTAGTACAATTCTTTCTTATACGTAATATTTGTCCCTTTGGTATATTATTTTTCCATGTATGTAAATGACAGCTTTTTGCGTGTATACAGTTATTACTGTCGACTGGTTTAAAATGTGTTTTTGTGTTAATTTTATTATTCTCAATGAAGATTTCTAAATCCAGGAATATTATCTTTTCTTTACTAATCTCGTATGTGAAATTTAAATTCATATCATTTTCATTCATCTTATTAAAAAAGGACTCAAACTGAGATTTGCTACCTCTCCATATCAGTAGTATATCATCTATGTATCTCTTAAAGGAGACCAGGTTCGCTCCAATTGCTGTATTTATTAAAAAATCGGTTTCCCAAGAACCCATAAAAAGATTTGTGTAACTAGGAGCGAACCTGGTCCCCATCGCGGTACCACATATCTGATCATAGAAATTATCCTCATAGTAAAAATAATTGTGCGTTAAAATAAAATTTCTATGTTGTACTATTAGTTCCTTATCATTTTCCAGATATTGTTCTACTGCCCTTAAACCATCTCTGTGTCGTATACATGTGTAAAGTGACGTTACGTCACATGTAACAAGCCACATGTTCTCATCCCATGTAATATGTTCTAAGAGTCTAATTACACTTGTTGAATCTTTAAGATGGCTGTCCAATTTTGTTAAATATTTTTGTAGATAGAGATTGACATATTCCGACAGGTTTGAAGTTAATGACCCTATACCTGATACTATTGGTCGACCAGGGGGATCTATTATGGATTTATGAATTTTGGGTAGAATATAAAATAGAGGAATTTTCGGATATTGTGGTAGAAGATATTATAATTCTTTATCATTTAAAATGCCATTATTTTTTGCTTCAGAAAGAATCATTTTTAATTCTGGTTTATAGAAGCTAGTTGGATTCCTTACACATTTTTTATACGTTTTGGTGTCATCTATAAGATTTCTACATATTTTATCATAATGTTCTTTATTGAGTATAACTCCTTTGTCTGCAGGTTTGATAACTATCTCTTTATTTTGTTCCAAAGTGTCTAGTGCCTCTCTTTCTCTTTTGTTTAAATTATAATCATTCCGATTCAATTTTGGTTCTTTCATTTTCTTTAAGTCATCTGTTACCAACTTCTCAAAGGTCTCTAGAAATGGGCCTTTTTCGTGTTTAGGATAGAATGTTGATTTCTTTTTGAGGCCTGACTGTTTTATTTTATTTGTCTGTTGGATATTATCTTCTATAATTGTTTTTTCAACTGGTGTTTTTGAAAAATATCTCTTTAAAGTGAGAGATCTGATGTATTTTTGCACGTCTATATAGGTATTAAATTTATTAATTTTCTTACTAGGAGCCAAGGATAAACCTTTGCTTAAAACTTCATTTTGTTCTTGACTTAAACTTATTTTACTTAAATTATAAATACCTTTATAACTTATATTTTCATTGGTCGACTCATCTTGTAGTCCTAATGTATTCTTTTCTATTGGGTTTTTATATTTAGAATTTTCTACTTTTTTTTCTTGTCTTTTGGTTTTACATAATAGTTTTCCTCTTGATCCTCTCTTTCTGATTCCTTTCTCTTTCTTTGATTCCTGTTTTCCCTCTCTGGGGGTATTGGTTCTCTGGTCATTTGTCCTACTTCTAAAAAATCTCTTTTATCTGTATATACTTCTTGATTGCCTTTGTTTGTCCTATTTTCTGTATCTAAATGTCTCAATGGTTCAAACCTATTATAGGATTCATAATTCCCATTCCCATTTTGTCTTGGTTTATTTTGGGGCTGAAAATTCCTATATTCATTATCTTGTCTATCGTAATTCCTAAAATGTACATTCCTATTTTCATAATAGTGAAATCTTCTATTATTATGATCACTATCCCAATGATTATAATGACTTCTTTGTCTTTCATTTGCTGGGTAGATATTTTGTCTATAGTTGTATTGATTTTCATAATTTTTATTATATCTATTAGTCCTATTGTCACTACCATACTCGTTGGAATTGTGATACTCACTTTGCCTAGTGTCTCTAATACCTTTGTGAGGTGCAGATATTTTATTTCTATGTTGGTTCATCTTATCAGTGTTTATTTGAAAATGATCAATGGATCGTCTATGGTTATGGTGAGATATTCTCCAAGGTGTATTACCATCCCGTTCTTGATCTATTTCTATTTCACTAACAGTGGCAGCGTTTTTGACTCCACTTTTTTCTATAGATGTGAGGTCTGGAAATAAATTGCCTTGTGTAAAGGTATAAGGACCACAACTGCAGACTTACTAGTGAGTGGATGTATCACCTTGTAAAACAGGCTATTACTTTGCATAGACTGTATGTATAAAAGGTGAAAATTAATTTTAAATTAAATTACTCTTAGTTATAAAGATTATCTCCAAAAGCAAATTCAACATAGGAGAGTTAATCAAGAACATAGAGTTCATATATAACATTGGATACGGGGTTGCAGTTCATGCATCAAAATGTAGATTATTTATATAACACACTTCCAGTATAAACAAAAAGGATAGGTAGTCAGAGCTTTCAAAAATAATATGACTCAAGAAAACCTGAGCAGAGAAACTTCCATAAGATAGAACTCAGAAACCACTGTAGCGTGTTAGGTAGTTATAGTATGCGAAAGGCTCCCTATGCTGCACAGGCAGTGAAGAGATGAGAGCAGGAGCTGTGTCAGGAGACCGCACTGGAGCGGTGCTGCGTTCAGGAAGGTGGGAGGAGCGGAACACTTGAGTGACAGCGGCAGACGCCGCAAATTTGACAGAATACTTGTGAAGTAAAAGGCTGTACAAACTTAACGTAGATCTTACAGAAGATTGTAGTACAGACCTGGGAAAGTAATCCTTTATAGGAGAGTCTCTAGGAATGGTAAGCTGGTTGATGCGGAGTGGCTTTATGATCCGCTGCAGCAGAGTAGCAAACACAGCAGGTCACTTGAAAAAGACTGCCAAAATGAAAGATACGTTACTGTAGTAAAGTTGACAAAAGTTCATCAAAGAAATCCACAGAGATGGAATGCTGTAGAGAATCCTTGGAGATTTTATAATGCAAAACTTGGCTTGAATGAGAACACAATAGTGCAGGTATGCAGAGTTGCAGGAACTGCTACAAGTGCAATAACTAAGCACCTGTTTGCAGTCAGGTGATGTCTTAAATACAGGCAAGAAGAGAACAGGTGATAAGGAGAGCTGGAAAAGGTGAACTGGAATCCTTACAATAGATCTGTTTGTTCTCCAAAAATGTGTACTAAAATATTTGTTTCCCTCTATTCCTTCAAATTGTTTATAATCCTCTCTATCTCTTTCAAATTTTTTCTTTTTTATATCTATTAGTTCTTTTTTAGTCTTATTCATCATCTCTTTTATCTTTAATTCCTTTTCCAGATATTCTTTGTCTAATTTGTATTTTTGCAACTGTAGCTCTAGTTCATTAATATCATTACCTAATTTAATTAATGTATCTCCTCTATATTCTTTTATTAATTCCATTAGTTTTATAGAGGCATTTTCTAAAATGTCTCTCCATTTCTTAATAAATGTTTCATCTTCCACTTTAAAGGAACATTGTTTTTTTATTCTTAATCCTCGTGGGATCCATTTTTGTTCTATATATTTTGTAAGAAAAGCGTATTCTATTTTCTGTCTCATTTCATTTGTTAATTTTGTTTCTAATTCATTCATTAATTTCTTGATTAAATTTCCTTTGTTTGCTGTAGTAATCAACTCTATAGTATCAGTGTTGTCCTCATTACTATTTGCAATATTTTCTTCAAATATATTATTCAGACTGTCATAAATAGTTGTTCTTAAATTAAAGACATCTGAAGTATTAGTCATGGTGATTTTTGTCTCGCTAACTTACACTAATAAAATATCTTGGTAAAGATTTTAATAGTTTTAATCGAAAGGTAGGTGTAAGATATTAATATTAGTGATATAATGTATTTCCACTAAGCAACTCAGCTATATCAATAAAATCTTAAAAAATTGATAATTAGTAGATACAATAGAAAAAAACACAAAGCAGGTTGCGCCTATTTAATTAAACCTGAAACCAGGCCAAACAAATTGTCTAAAAGTGGAAATTGCATATCTAAACTATTTACTTGATGATAAACAATTTGTAATATATGAGAGACAGATTGGATTTTAAAATTGTAATTTATTACACAAAACTTTTAATAATAGAAATAAATTATACTATATATTGATCCTTTAATAAATATGACAAATATCAACTGTTACATAAAATAGTCCTGACTATAACAATATATTTGGAGATAAAATATATAAAAATAAATAATATAAAAAAAGAGAAATAAAAATAAAAATAAATAATTATAGATTGGCCAATCAGAAAATTATGCACTATAAAATATATTTTAAATGAATTGGACACATTGCATCAGTAACCTAAGGGAACCATTCGAGCAATGTCTACAATAGATAAAATATATATATATATATATATATATATGTGTGTGTGTGCGTGATCTAGTCAAAACCTATCTATATAGTATGTCGATCTCTATCTACAAAAATATGTAACAAAATTGGACAGCTATCTTAAAGATTCAACAAGTGTAATTAGACTCTTAGAACATATTACATGGGATGAGAACATGTGGCTTGTTACATGTGACGTAACGTCACTTTACACATGTATACGACACAGAGATGGTTTAAGGGCAGTAGAACAATATCTGGAAAATGATAAGGAACTAATAGTACAACATAGAAATTTATTTTAGAAAGTATTAAATTTATTTTAACGCACAATTATTTTTACTATGAGGATAATTTCTATGATCAGATATCTGGTACCGCGATGGGGACCAGGTTCGCTCCTAGTTACGCAAATCTTTTTATGGGTTCTTGGGAAACCGATTTTTTAATAAATACAGCAATTGGAGCGAACCTGGTCTCCTTTAAGAGATACATAGATGATATACTACTGATATGGAGAGGTAGCAAATCTCAGTATGAGTCCTTTTTTAATAAGATGAATGAAAATGATATGAATTTAAATTTCACATACGAGATTAGTAAAGAAAATATAATATTCCTGGCTTTAGAAATCTTCATTGAGAATAATAAAATTAACACAAAAACACATTTTAAACCAGTCGACAGTAATAACTATATACACGCAAAAAGCTGTCATTTACATACATGGAAAAATAATATACCAAAGGGACAAATATTACGTATAAGAAAGAATTGTACTAACGAAAAAGATTATCTTGACCAGTCCACTATCCTTAAAAATAAATTTACAGAGAGAGGTTATAAAAGTGACGCTATCGATAAGGAGATCAGTTAGTCAGGACTATTTTATGTAACAGTTGAGATTTGTCATATTTATTAAAGGATCAATATATAGTATAATTTATTTCTATTATTAAAAGTTTTGTGTAATAAATTACAATTTTAAAATCCAATCTGTCTCTCATATATTACAAATTGTTTATCATCAAGTAAATAGTTTAGATAAGTAATTTCCACTTTTAGACAATTTTTTTGGCCTGGTTTCAGGTTTAATTAAATAGGCGCAACCTGCTTTGTGTTTTTTTCTATTGTATCTACTAATTATCAATTTTTTAAGATTTTATTGATATAGCTGAGTTGCTTAGTGGAAATACATTTTATCACTAATATTAATATCTTACACCTACCTTTCGATTAAAACTATTACAATCTTTACCAAGATATTTTATTAGTGTAAGTTAGCGAGACAAAAATCACCATGACTAATACTTCAGATGTCTTTAATTTAAGACTACTATTTATGACAGTCTGAATAATATATTTGAAGAAAATATTGCAAATAGTAATGAGGACAACACTGATACTATAGAGTTGATTACTACAGCAAACAAAGGAAATTTAATCAAGAAATTAATGAATGAATTAGAAACAAAATTAACAAATGAAATGAGACAGAAAATAGAATACGCTTTTCTTACAAAATACAAAAATGGATCCCACGAGGATTAAGAATAAAAAAACAATGTTCCTTTAAAGTGGAAGATGAAACACTTATTAAGAAATGGAGAGACATTTTAGAAAATGCCTCTATAAAACTAATGGAATTAATAAAAGAATATAGAGGAGATACATTAATTAAATTAGGTAATGATATTAATGAACTAGAGCTACAGTTGCAACAATACAAATTAGACAAAGAATATCTGGAAAAGGAATTAAAGATAAAAGAGATGATGAATAAGACTAAAAAAGAACTAATAGATATAAAAAAGAAAAAAATTGAAAGAGATAGAGAGGATTATAAACAATTTGAAGGAATAGAGGGAAACAAATATTTTAGTACACATTTTTGGAGAACAAACAGATCTATAGAAAAAAGTGGAGTCAAAAACTCTGCCACTGTTAGTGAAATAGAAATAGATCAAGAACGGGATGGTAATACACCTTGGAGAATATCTCACCATAACCATAGACGATCCATTGATCATTTTCAAATAAACACTGATAAGATGAACCAACATAGAAATAAAATATCTGCACCTCACAAAGGTATTAGAGACACTAGGCAAAGTGAGTATCACAATTCCAACGAGTATGGTAGTGACAATAGGACTAATAGATATAATAAAAATTATGAAAATCAATACAACTATAGACAAAATATCTATCCAGCAAATGAAAGACAAAGAAGTCATTATAATCATTGGGATAGTGATCATAATAATAGAAGATTTCACTATTATGAAAATAGGAATGTACATTTTAGGAATTACAATAGACAAGATAATGAATATAGGAATTTTCAGCCCCAAAATAAACCAAGACAAAATGGGAATGGGAATTATGAATCCTATAATAGGTTTGAACCATTGAGACATTTAGATACAGAAAATAGGACAAACAAAGGCAATCAAGAAGTATGTACAGATAAAAGAGATTTTTTAGAAGTAGGACAAATGACCAGAGAACCAATACCCCCAGAGAGGGAAAACAGGAATCAAAGAAAGAGAAAGGAATCAGAAAGAGAGGATCAAGAGGAAAACTATTATGTAAAACCAAAAGACAAGAAAAAAAAGTAGAAAATTCTAAATATAAAAACCCAATAGAAAAGAATACATTAGGACTACAAGATGAGTCGACCAATGAAAATATAAGTTATAAAGGTATTTATAATTTAAGTAAAATAAGTTTAAGTCAAGAACAAAATGAAGTTTTAAGCAAAGGTTTATCCTTTGCTCCTAGTAAGAAAATTAATAAATTTAATACCTATATAGACGTGCAAAAATACATCAGATCTCTCACTTTAAAGAGATATTTTTCAAAAACACCAGTTGAAAAAACAATTATAGAAGATAATATCCAACAGACAAATAAAATAAAACAGTCAGGCCTCAAAAAGAAATCAACATTCTATCCTAAACACGAAAAAGGCCCATTTCTAGAGACCTTTGAGAAGTTGGTAACAGATGACTTAAAGAAAATGAAAGAACCAAAATTGAATCGGAATGATTATAATTTAAACAAAAGAGAAAGAGAGGCACTAGACACTTTGGAACAAAATAAAGAGATAGTTATCAAACCTGCACTCAATAAAGAACATTATGATAAAATATGTAGAAATCTTATAGATGACACCAAAACGTATAAAAAATGTGTAAGGAATCCAACTAGCTTCTATAAACTAGAACTAAAAATGATTCTTTCTGAAGCAAAAAATAATGGCATTTTAAATGATAAAGAATTAGAATATCTTCTACCACAATATCCGAAAATTCCTCTATTTTATATTCTACCCAAAATTCATAAATCCATAATAGATCCCCCTGGTCGACCAATAGTATCAGGTATAGGGTCATTAACTTCAAACCTGTCGGAATATGTCGATCTCTATCTACAAAAATATTTAACAAAATTGGACAGCTATCTTAAAGATTCAACAAGTGTAATTAGACTCTTAGAACATATTACATGGGATGAGAACATGTGGCTTGTTACATGTGACGTAACGTCACTTTACACATGTATACGACACAGAGATGGTTTAAGGGCAGTAGAACAATACCTGGAAAATGATAAGGAACTAATAGTACAACATAGAAATTTTATTTTAGAAAGTATTAAATTTATTTTAACGCACAATTATTTTTACTATGAGGATAATTTCTATGATCAGATATGTGGTACCGCGATGTGGACCAGGTTCGCTCCTAGTTACGCAAATCTTTTTATGGGTTCTTGGGAAACCGATTTTTTAATAAATACAGCAATTGGAGCGAACCTTGTCTCCTTTAAGAGATACATAGATGATATACTACTGATATGGAGAGGTAGCAAATCTCAGTTTGAGTCCTTTTTTAATAAGATGAATGAAAATGATATGAATTTAAATTTCACATACGAGATTAGTAAAGAAAAGATAATATTCCTGGATTTAGAAATCTTCATTGAGAATAATAAAATTAACACAAAAACACATTTTAAACCAGTCGACAGTAATAACTATATACACGCAAAAAGCTGTCATTTACATACATGGAAAAATAATATACCAAAGGGACAAATATTACGTATAAGAAAGAATTGTACTAACAAAAAAGATTAACTTGACCAGTCCACTATCCTTAAAAATAAATTTACAGAGAGAGATTATAAAAGTGACGCTATCGATAAGGAGATCAGTAGAATACAACAGATAAACAGAATAGACATTATACAAGGGTCAAAGAAAGAAATAATAAAAAAAGAAAAGAAACCATTTGTGCCATTAGTTACCCAATATAGTAACAATCATAAGGAAATAGAGAGGATCATAAAGAAACATTGGAATATTTTAAAACTAGATGAGAAATTAAAAGGTGTGATAGGTGAAGCTCCAAATATAGTCTATAGAAGAGCAGATAACCTAAAAAATAAATTAGCACCAACAGATTTAAGAAGGAAAAGACATAATAAAAATGACAATGACAAAGATCTTCTTGGTAAAGACCTAAAAGGTTTCTTTCCATGTCTAGCTTGTAAAGCATGCAGACACTCTGAGAAAAAGAAAAAATTCTATTCAAATGTTACTGGTAAAGAATATGAAATTAAATCCTTAATAAGATGTACAGACAGAAATATTATCTACCTTATCAACTGCAAATGTGGAAAACAATATATAGGAGAGTCTACAAGACCCGTGAGAGAAAGAGTGAGAGAACACATTTTATCAATAGAAAATGCCACAGAAAAAAGAAATGAAGATCTCCCTGTACCAAAACATTTTTTAACTTGCAACAATTGTAATCTAAAGCATTTTAAATATATAGCCATTGATAAACTGAACCCAGATTGGAGAGGTGGTGATGTACAAAATGAGCTTCTAAAATTAGAATATAAATGGATATATGAGTTAGAGACCAAATACCCAAAAGGATTAAACATAGATTTCCATTTGACCCCCTTTTTACACTAGTATTCATTTTTTAAAAGAAATTTAAAAAAAAATTTAATAAAATTTTATAAATTAATATAGAGATTTAGAAAATAGGCATAGACTTCCATTTGATTCTCCTTTTAACACACTAATTAAAGTTATATAAAGTAGTTTATATTAATTTTATTTTAATAATAATTTATGAAATGTTAATAAATATATTTTATTCAATATTATAAAGATTATTAAAGATTTTTATGTCAGACCATTATTTACATCATTTTGAAGAACCACCAAAATGGCAGACACACAAATTAAATCAAATATTAGTAATTCATAATTAGTTAGAATCCATAAACAATGTTAATAATAGATATCCATACTCATATGAAGCTTTTTTAAAAAAAAGCTTTTTATAAATTTTTAAAAATAATAGAGACAGAAAACATGTAGTTGCCACTGCTACTACTGTAGCTTAGTGGTGAAATCAATACCCCTTAAACCCATAGGTCATGAGTTCAATCCTTGACTTTGACAAAATTGAATTACCTTTTAAAAATTTAATTTTTAATAAAAATTATTTATAACTTGATCTCTACTCTCTATTTTTTACTCTTCTTACTTTCAAAAGAATATATTATGTGAAATAAACTCATTACACTATAATTGGAGCCGAAAATAACAGACTTAAATCTTTAAGGTTCTTGAAAACGATCAATTTATAACACACTTAGGTGTAGCATAATGGAGAGAGCATCTTCCTCCCAACCAAAAGATCACAAGTTCGAGACCCATCTAGGAAATTATTTTTGAAAAAACTTTTGATAAATACTTAAATAATTAAGTTAAAGAATTTTTGACAACTTGTTATCAACATATAACTGCTAGACATTTCTTTTTGTTTTTTGTTTCTATTTTCTCCAATACAACACTAATAGACTAACGCTTTTATATTTTTTGATATATTTTTTAGTAATTAACACATATATAATTATACAATTAGACACGAAACAGAAACTCATAAATACTGGACAAATGGGGCAAACAGCATATCGCTTGAGAAAGGCTGCAGTAGCAGCTGAAACGCGTAGCGTTTATTCTTTTCCAAATTTGTAAGAAATCGATAGTCTGGGGATATCCGCTTTGAGGATACCGAGTCACTTTGAATAAGAGAGTGACGGAAGACTACCGAGGACGGACCATCCTGTGTTGAGAAACATATTGCCGCCAGCGTGATTTGAGACGCTGCCAAAAAGTAAGCGGAGGTCTCAGAATAATCATTGGATACTTAGAAACACGTCCCTGCTCCAAAGTAAGACTTTTTTTCAACTTGGATTTAACCAAAAATAAAGGTTAATACTACAAAGACAGCTTTTACCGGTAATAGCAGAACACAATTTCAGAGACTTAAAATATACAATTTGTCCCTATCTGGATATTATAGTAACATTGGAAAAGGAACTTTTTGCCTCATCTTGTCACAAAGTAAAGCAACTATCTACAATTTCTACTATCCACAATTTCCAATATACAATACCTACACCGATATATACATACCATATACAAAATATAGATAGGTTTTGACTAGATCACGCACACACATATATATTTTTTATCTATTGTAGACATTGCTCGAATGGTTCCCTTAGGTTACTGATGCAATGTGTCCAATTCATTTAAAATATATTTTATAGTGCATAATTTTCTGATTGGCCAATCTATAATTATTTATTTTTATTTCTCTTTTTTTATATTATTTATTTTTATATATTTTATCTCCAAATATATTGTTAGAGTCAGGACTATTTTATGTAACAGTTGAGATTTGTCATATTTATTAAAGGATCAATATATAGTATAATTTATTTCTATTATTAAAAGTTTTGTGTAATAAATTACAATTTTAAAATCCAATCTGTCTCTCATATATTACAAATTGTTTATCATCAAGTAAATAGTTTAGATATGTAATTTCCACTTTTAGACAATTTTTTTGGCCTGGTTTCAGGTTTAATTAAATACATAAAATAAGCACATGTTTATATAAGTTGTTCAACAGTTAATACATCTTGTTGTTCTTTCTTAAATAATATAAACATTGATACAACAAATAATAAAGTAGATATCAAACAATTGTGGTATTTTCAGCATTACATTTTAATGTTACCATGGAACTTCTATCAATTCAGAGATTGATATGTGAGAGAATGTGATAATAGTATGATGACATTTTTATCGAATATCGGAAATAACCATAAAGTTTGTGTTTATTGAAAAGCACTGTAGTTATATACATCTAATTTGTAAAATTGAATATATAAGGAAGTATAATTGAACAATACAAATTTTTATTTATGTATATTAAAATGTAATCAATAATAATTCCAATTTCTTTCTAATATGCGCTTTAATGTAACTAATTTTTCATCATAAATATGGCGCAAAAATACGAATAACGGCGAGATTTATCAATATCACGCCACATCTCGCCTTTGGAAAGTAACGTAGAAATACGACCAGTTTTATGATAAATAATAGGCGCACATGTGCGCCTATCCGATGGCGATATGCAGAGTACTTGTCGGAGAACTGAAAGGCGATCTTGAACAAAGTTTGATAAATCGAGCCCATAGTATTCTAAGGCTAAACTTTGCATTGAATACATCATGATGTCTAGCATTTATTTACTGTTTAACATCCCTTGCAAAATATCTGTGAACACAATAAAAGTTTTACATATGCACAGTATTTATCAGCAATTAATAGCCGCATTGGAAAAGATGTGCATGCAAAATACATTTTATAAGCATTTAAATGGTCATTTTGCGTCTAACACTCACACTGATTTGCAGTCCAGGGGCAAAACCCTTAAGAAGCTTTTTTAATATCTCCTTTGCTGTGGGCAATTAAGGGAAAATATAACTAAGCTCCTGCACTGATCAATCAATCACTGCCTAATATGTTGCAAGGTCAGTTTCTGGATCCTGCAAGATACTTTCCAGTATCTTTGCGGGCAGTTGAAAAAAACAAACACAAAAAAAACCCCACATACATTATATTGAGATAAATGATAGGATATCCAGGTAACATGCACAATGAAATTACCAGGATGTGAGTAGACTAACCAGCTAGCAGGTGTACGTACAGGAATGATCTATATATGGCATATTATGTACACATGCTTAGGGCCATTCTATACAATAGCACTTCCTCTTCTGCACAGATTACTACTTGATTATACCATATAAATAACAGTTTATTCTTTGTTAGCCTAAGCCTGACATCACTTTATAAGCTGCCTATTGCTGGCCTGTGTATGGGGGAGATGGAACAAATAACACAAACTGTCTCATCGGGTGAATTTCTACAATGAAGTGTGTCACTGAGCGCCTACTACAACGATGACCCTTAGCTCTAATAAATTGACCCCTAGCGGTCAGAAAATGTATGGAGAATCAGAAGAAATATTATCAAAGCGCCAAATAACAATGGCAGGGTCTGGATAATGAATTAAATTTTATTCAAGCAAATGCATTTGAATAAAAATTGAAATTGAAACGATGTAACAGTTGAAACAATTTAATGTGACAATAATAAAATGATGTGACAATTGTAAAAACAATGTTACAATTAAAACAAATAATCGAGGATCCAAGATTTTACAATATTAAAATACAATGTTAAAAATATATCAAACTCCTTGGGAGATGCCAAGGATTACAATAAAATTGCAAATAAACAAATGATTTCCTGTGTGTGGCCTGTGGGCGTGTTAGAGCGGTGTTCTTAATGCCTTCTGACCAAGGAATTAATGTGTTGTCCTAGTTATTCTATGATGATAGGTGTATTGGTTATCTTTGTGTGATAATATGTGATGATTTGTGTCAAAATCAAAGTGTGTTTATAAACCAAAAATAAAAATTAAAAATAAATTACTTTGATTAGTGAAAGAACTGCACTAAAAAACGATAAGCGGAGAACAGTGTGAACGATAAAAAATCAGTAGAAGTACAAGTCCAGTGCTTATCTAAATATAAACTGTCATCATAACTGATTGGCAGTGAAAAAATGTCAATACAAATGTGAAACAGTGAAAAAGGCGGTCTTCACAATTGAGCAAAAACAATCCAGTGATCAAAATAAAAGGGAACTGTGATCCATGGTGTAAAAAGTCCAGTGAAAAAAGAAAAGCAAAGCAAAAATGTCTGTTCAGATTTGTGTAAAACAGTCACACAACAAAAATAGAGTCACATTTTCAACTGTGTATGTGATGATTTTCCTCCAAGATTGAGGGTGCAATGTGTCTTCTAAGCAATAAATTCAACTCGCTGCAGTAAAAGTTCTTCTGCCAAAAAAGAAATAAATAATAGTGTAGATGGTTTAAAAAGGATAATAATACCAGAATATCACTCACCAGTCGACGCCTTTCGGTCATCCACTGACCTTATCAAGACCTTTATGAGTCTTGATAAAGGTCAGTGGATGACTGAAACGCGTCGACTGGTGAGTGATATTCTGGTATTATTATCCTTTTTAAACCATCTACACTATTATTTATTTCTTTTTTGGCAGAAGAACTTTTACTGCAGCGAGTTGAATTTATTGCTTAGAAGACACATTGCACCCTCAATCTTGAAGGAAAATCATCACATACACAGTTGAAAATTTGACTCTATTTTTGTTGTGTGACTGTTTTACACAAATCTGAACAGACATTTTTGCTTTGCTTTTCTGTTTTCACTGGACTTTTTACACCATGGATCACAGTTCCCTTTTATTTTGATCACTGGATTGTTTTTGCTCAATTGTGAAGACCACCTTTTTCACTGTTTCACATTTGTATTGACATTTTTTCACTGCCAATCAGTTATGATGACAGTTTATATTTAGATAAGCACTGGACTTGTACTTCTACTGATTTTTTATCGTTCACACTGTTCTCCGCTTATCGTTTTTTAGTGCAGTTCTTTCACTAATCAAAGTAATTTATTTTTATTTTATTTTTGGTTTATAAACACACTTTGATTTTGACACAAATCATCACATATTATCACACAAAGATAACCAATACACCTATCATCATAGAATAACTAGGACAACACATTAATTCCTTGGTCAGAAGGCATTAAGAACACCGCTCTAACACGCCCACAGGCCACACACAGGAAATCATTTGTTTATTTGCAATTTTATTGTAATCATCGGGTGAATTTCTACAACAGAATATTCCAAGAACAATTCTACACTTTTAAAATTGCAAAAACACCTTAAACATGGGCTTTTTCTTTCCCTCTGAGCCTCTATCACTTCTTGTTGCTAAGCAACTAATACACATATTCCCTGCAAGAGGTTACCATGGTGTTGTTATGATGTTTTCTCACCTCTCCTGTCAGCAGGTAGAGAATCTCCAGGGTGTGATTTAGGATCCGCTCAGGCAGCTTCTTCTTCATCTTGTTCATGGTCAGTGATATTGTGTAACACTGAGACCTGCAGCAGTGACACATACAGAAATTACACATATAAGAATAATAGCCATACATACACTTATACACACACTGACCTATGCATACACGGATATCCCACATATATCTATACAAACTCACATATACACTTCACATATATGTATGCATTCATATACACACACACAACATAATAAAGACTGTTCCCTCTGCCAGACACACAGCCCCCTCCCCAATACATTATATATATATATAATAGATAATATAACAGAGAGGCTCATTCTGTCTTTCTTCCCCCCCCCCCCCCCCCACCTTATATACAGGTATATAATATTACAGAGATTGTCCCTCTGTCTCTCACACGCAGCCCCATCCCCAGTACCTTATATACAGGTATATAATATTAAAGCAATGATTACTCTGCCTCTAACACACAACCCCAGTATACAGATATATACTATTATGGGTTACTCTGCCTCTAACACACACAATCCTCTGCAGTAGCTTATAGGTATTTACTATTAAGAGACGTTCTTTGTGATACACAGACACATCAATTAGAACGTTACCTACATGAAACCACCATATAAAGTGCTGAGACAGCAGCAGTTTGTTCCGTATGACAGCAGCGATCAAATGGCACAAACAGCAACAGGAAGCTGCATTAGAGATGCCTGCAGCCCTGCACAGCTACTTCCGGTAAATCTCTTTCCCGTGTGGTCACATCAGACATGTGACTTGTGACATGCCTGGTCCTTCTGCGGGAAGGGAAAAATCTGCTACTCTATCAGGAAACACAAGGGGGTGGAGATATTGACTACTCAGCTACTTGTTTATGTATAGTGAGGTAAGTACACGATGCGCAGACTGTGTATAATTTTGTCATGTGTGTAATATGTGTAACTCACTGTTTGATATGATTGTGTAGCTTTTGTAGTGTTATGTGCCTGTGTATAAGGTGCTGGGGAGAGGTGGTGTGAGAAAGATCTGTAGTGTTATATACCTGTGTATAAGGTGCTGGGAAGAGGTGGAGTGAGTGTGAGACAGATCTGTAGTGTTATGTGCCTGTGTATAAGGTGCTGGGAAGAGGTGGAGTGAGTGTGAGACAGATCTGTAGTGTTATGTGCCTGTGTATAAGGTGCTGGGGAGAGGTGGTGTGAGTGTGAGACAGATCTGTAGTGTTATATACCTGTGTATAAGGTGCTGGGGAGAGGTGGTGTGAGTGTGAGACAGATCTGTAGTGTTATGTGCCTGTGTATAAGGTGCTGGGGAGAGGTGGTGTGAGTGTGAGACAGATCTGTAGTGTTATGTGCCTGTGTATAAGGTGCTGGGGAGAGGTGGTGTGAGTGTGAGACAGATCTGTAGTGTTATGTGCCTGTGTATAAGGTGCTGGGGAGAGGTGGTGTGAGTCAGATCTGTAGTGTTATATACCTGTGTATAAGGTGCTGGGGAAAGGTGGTGTGAGTCAGATCTGTAGTGTTATATACCTGTGTAAGGTGCTGGGGAGAGGTGGTGTGAGTGTGAGACAGATCTGTAGTGTTATATACCTGTGTAAGGTGCTGGGGAGAGGTGGTGTGAGTGTGAGACAGATCTGTAGTGTTATATACCTGTGTATAAGGTGCTGTGGAGAGGTGGTGTGAGTGTGAAACAGATCTGTAGTGTTATATACCTGTGTATAAGGTGCTGGGGAGAGGTGGTGTGAGTGTGAGACAGATCTGTAGTGTTATATACCTGTGTATAAGGTGCTGGGGAGAGGTGGTGTGAGTGTGAGACAGATCTGTAGTGTTATATACCTGTGTATAAGGTGCTGGGGAGAGGTGGTGTGAGTGTGAGACAGATCTGTAGTGTTATATACCTGTGTATAAGGTGCTGGGGAGAGGTGGTGTGAGTGTGAGACAGATCTGTAGTGTTATATACCTGTGTATAAGGTGCTGGGGAGAGGTGGTGTGAGTGTGAGACAGATCTGTAGTGTTATGTGCTTGTGTATAAGTGCTGTGGAGAGGTGGTGTGAGTGTGAAACAGATCTGTAGTGTTATATACCTGTGTATAAGGTGGTGTGAGTGTGAGACAGATCTGTAGTGTTATATGCCTGTGTCTAAGATGCTGAGGAGAGGTGGTGTGAGGAAGATGATACCTCTATAGTAGGGTGACCACATATCCCAACTGCCCCCCCCCCCGCGATGCCCCGCCCCCAATAAAAAAAGTGCTTTTTTTTGAAAATATCACAGGATTTGTTAATACCCACTACATGTATTAATATGCATTGTCTTTTCAATGTATGCAATAATCCCACATCAGGCACTTGAAACAGTGCATGAGGCATAATGCTGTAACAGCAGTGCGTGAAAAAAAAAGTTATTACAAAAGTTGGGATATCTTTTAAAAATAAATACATGTGCAAACATGTATTATCCAAACATTTTTGTATTTAAATTTGAAATGCACAGACTTTCATGTCCTTTTAATTAAAACACAATTAATTGTAATCTATCAATATGTTATTGATAGGTTACAATTAATTGTGTTTTAATTATTGTAGTATAGTGCCTGACGTTCTCCTGTGCCTTTGCTAAACAAGGAAGTATGAAGTTATGCAGTTTAGCAGGAGCACATGGAGGTAAGCCTTCTCTTTGGCCAATCTTCTATCATTTTTTGAAAAGCAACACTTCCCACAGAAAATGATAGGTATTGAGCTAGAATAAATTAACAAAATTGCCTATTCATCCCATTGTAGTCTGATAGTATAGACTAATAATATATGGAGAAAAGAAAACTTAGTAGGGGAATAAAACTCTGCGATCACATTCTCTAATGTGACCGCAGTGTTTTATTCTCCTACTAAGTTTTTTTTCTCCATATATTATTAATAGTAACTTAGACTAGAACATAACATACTGTTACACACCGCACTGCAACTTGGCGATTGTGGAGAATGGCAATAGAAGTCTCTGCACAGCACGCTCTTCTTGTCGGACGGCACTAAAGGGTGTCTATCTGTGCGAGACAAAGGGAACCTCTCTATAATCTTATATATCTGTGTATAAGGTACCGGAGAGGCTATATGTGTGTGAGACAGAGATATTCGCTGTATATATGTATATAGGGTACTAGGAAGGGAGCTGTGTGTGTTAGGCAGAGGAAACCTCTATGCAATACAATATGTATGTTATAGAAAATGATACAAAATCTAACTTTTTTTGCATTTGGTATGATATATTTATGTAAACTAAAGTTAGATGGTACTTTCTCTGTAGTGTTATATGTCTATGTACAAAAGACTGTATGTGTAACAGATGGTACCTTTCTATAGTATTATATTTCTGTCTATAAGGTGGTGTGTGTAAGATGGTACCTCTCTATTGTTTTATATCTCTGTGTGTATACAGTGCTGTGTGTGTATGTAACAGATTGTAACTCTCTATATGTTATGTCTTAGTATAAGGTTCTAGGGAAGGGCTGTGTATGTGTGAGTAACATGGATCCTTTATCTAATATGTAGAGGTATCCTCTCTAAAATATATTATATATCTCTATATAAGATACATGGAATGGAGCTGTATGTGTATGTGAGGCAAATGAAACCTCTATATTATATGTATGTTATGGAAATTGTATTTAATATGATGACTTTTAATATTAGGGTATTTCTGTAAACTAAAATTATGTTGTACAACTGTTTGGTTTGCTTTTAAAAAAACAAACAAAACAAAAAAACAGTATAACTTGTGCAGGTAACTCACAAAAAAAAACTCAGATATGGGTGTTGCTCACCCATAATTCATAA
>NW_026510977.1:0-51742 GCF_027579735.1 Bombina bombina
GTGAGGAGTACAAAGACATGTGTGTCTTGCCTACAGTCAAGCATGGTGGTGGGAGTGTCATGGTCTGGGCCTGCATGAGTGTTGCCGGCACTGGGTACTAGTAGCTACAGTTCATTGAGGGAACCATGAATGCTAACATGTACTGTGACATACCGAAGCAGAGCATGATCCCCTCCCTTCGGAGACTGGGCCGCAAAGCAGTATTCCAACATGATAATGACCCCAAACACACCTCCAAGACAACCACTGCCTTGCTAAAGAAGCCGAGGGTAAAGGTGATGGACTGGCCAAGCATGTCTCCAGACCTAAACCCTATTGAGCATCTGTGGGGCATCCTCAAAACGGAAGGTGGGGGAGCGCAAGGACTGTAACGTCCACCTGCTCCTTTGATGTAGTCATGGAGGTGTGGAAGAGGACTCCAGTGGCAACCTGTGAAGCTCTGGTGAACTCCAAGAGGGTTAAAGGGACATTAAACCCAGATTTTTTCTTTCTTGATTCAGATAGAGAATACCATTTTAAACAACTTTCTAATTTACTTCTATTATAGAATTTGCTTTTTTCTCTTGATATTCTTTCCTGAAAAGCATATCTAGATAGGCTCAGTAGCTGCTGATTGGTGGCTGCACATAGATGCCTCATGTGATTGGCTCACCAATGTGCATTGCTATTTCTTTAACAAAGGATATCTAAAGATTGCACCAAATTAGACAATAGAAGTAAATTGGAATGTTGTTTAAAATTGTATTCTCCATCTGAATCGTGAAATAAATGTTTTGGGGTTAATGGCTCTTTAAGGCAGTGCTGGAAAATAATGGTTTGCACACAAAATGTTGACTCTTTGGGCCCAATTTGGACATTGCCACTTAGGGTGTACTCACTTTTGTTTCCAACGGTTTAGACAAAATGTGATGAGTTATTTTGAGGGAACAGCAAATTGACACTGTTATACAGGCTGTACACTCACTACTTTACATTGTAGCAAAGTGTAACTTCTTCAGTGTTGTCACATAAAAAGATATAATAAAATATTTACAGAAATGTGAGGGGTGTATGTATGTATGTATGTATGTATGTATGTATATGTATTATGTATATATATATATATACACACACATACACACACAAATATGCAATGTACATTGTGATATGTCAAACTGATGTGTAGAATGCTATGACACTACGGTACTAGAGCAACTGTTGGCTATATGTAATATTGAGCAATTATCTATATTCCCTTGCTTTTTTTTTTTAAATCAGACAGTACCTGATGTAAATTAAAGGGCCATTATAGTAAAAAAAAAAATTACTCTCTTTAATTTGTTAGAGCATGTAATTTTAAACCTAAAACACACTGTAAAATATAGCTACTTTAATGATCAGGCTGAGACATTTGATTTATAAAAGACAGGAAAAGTTTATAAAGGTCAGCAATATTAAGAGTCTGAATTGTGTATGAACATTTGATTACTGCAAAAATCTATGGGCATTTTCACAAACTATGAGATTTTATCCACTGGAGAATAATGTAACCTTTTCTGATAACACTGTACATATTAGTCAGCTTTAGTCAATTTGGAACTTGTCATAAAAAGTAATTCTATGTTATAAAAGACATTATAAACTTTTCAAAACCGCAAATAGAAAACTGTTATACTTTATTTCTTTATACAATGTCTTCAGAATAATACACTTCGCCAGTATACACTTTTTTAAATAATCCAAATTAAGTTTAGGAGCAGAAACATTCGAAAGGATGGTAGAAATAGGGTCTGCAGCCATGGTTGGATGTAGTGCTGTGCACAGTAATGGCACATGCACATCATATGATTCACGGATGGTGAGTGCTATACGAAGAAGTGCTTAGCTGGGCTGGCACACAACGCAATCTGTAAAAGGTCATAGAGACATCCAGCTAAATACTGACTTACTATGGTTATGCTTCACTGTACAGACAGCTCTCCGACGCTTAATAAATTGCGGACACGCTCTTTAGCACTAATACAAATTTGTCCCTTACCTCTTTTTTTAGTTCTTCTTGCTCCGGTGACTGCCAGCTCTTTCTTCCTGAATAGCAGCTGCTATCTCTGGGTTGTCTTCCCCATTGTACCAGACTAAGAGCTCTTCTCCTAGCTCAATTGGCTAGAAAAATTAGATAGAGACAAATATAACACCAATCAGAGGTGAGATTGTTAGAACATTACAACTAAACAAAAAAAAAATCGGAGAGCTGAGCAAAAGCAGAAAGAGAAACAGGCTCAGGGCCAGAGGGCGTGGAACTAGCGATGGGGATTATAAACAGCTGTACCCTGCTGTAGCAACATATTTCCTAACCGACTGACTAACCAAACAGGAAGAGACGTTTAACTCTTTAGCACTGAGTAATCGTCGGTTAGATAGATTGCGGAATCAGAGGGAGGGACAAGGTAACTGGTTCATAGATAATCCCCTCTGGTGGAAGGAGGACTGCATTTGTAGATACTTTACCGACTCAAAAGAAAATCTGCAGATATACATGTGTTTTGGGATTGTGACCTCGAAGTAACCTTGCTACTTTAGGGAAGACGCTTTTTTCTACCTTAGAGAAGATAGCTGTAATGTCACTGCTTTGGGTGTTGGCATCTGATTAACCCTAAAGCTGCCAGGAAGTCAGAATGTCAAATGTGAATAACAGCTTTAACCAAACTGTGATTTTGTGTTCTTCTGCACTGAAGAGTTAAAGGGACATAATTCTCATTTGCTAAATCACTTGAAAGTGATGCAGCGTAACTGCAAATAGCCAAGAAAATAACATCTCAATGTAAACATTTTAGCTCGAAATTCCATCAGATCATAATAGCAGACTTTGCAACTCTCCTGGAAGTTCCAGGAGTCCCCCCATAGTAATAGCGTCTCCCTGACGTCCGCAAATGAAATAAAATAAGCCGGAAAATCGAGAACACCAATTCCTCAAACTCCAATCTGACTTCACTTCCGGTGACTCTTCTATTTTTAATATCTGTTTTTGCCTCTGGGGGGCACACCGCTGATCCTCTGGCATAGACCCCAAGTAAACCTTGGGGAATGATGTTTACAAGGGGGGCTGCGCTCCCCTTGAACCCTCCAGGTAGAGGCAAAATAGATAGTAAATAGGTGATTACAGTGCCCATCTGATTGGTTGTAAATCCTGTCACTCACTGAGACACGGACCAATCAGATGTATGGAATCACCGGAAGTGACGTCTGATTGGAGTTTTAGATGAATTGGAGTACTCGACAGAACACCGGGATAAAAAAAAAAACCTGCTTTTTGTTAGTTTACTTGGCACCGAAAGAGGGCGCTATGTTATTTTGTAATTAATATTTTTGTCATTGCTCTTTTCATGACTATAGATGTGCTAGGATGTTTAGTGCAGACGCATGGTGTGCAAACAGCAGGCTGGAATGAGATGCCGTAGAAGTGTGACACGACTCGATACAAGTTCAGAAATGCAGTAAGGTCATAAGCAGAAGAACTTTGCTGTTTTTGCTAATTCTTTTTTAAAAAAAAAAAAACCTGTGGAATTTGAGATGGAAGTTTGGAAGTGGAAACGTTACCTTAGAGCTCTATTTCTGTGAAGTAATATTGGTGCATTGAGAAAATAATAAAACATTGTCAGATTTTGTATGCGTTTTCCTTTTTTATTTCTAAACATTTCTTTCATACAAAGTGCACCTGGGAAGAGATACTAAAAATAGTTGTTTATTAAATAAAGGTTCCAGACAAAGTTAGTATAAGATAAAGTAGGTATTATACTCTAGTAAAAGTTTAAAGGAGTATGAAACTTACATAATTCAGATAGAGCATTATTAATTTGAAACCCCTTTAAATTCACTTTTTGTTGAAAAAGATTATGTACTTACCTTACACTGTTAATATTTTGTTAAATGCAGTAGCCGGTGAAGCCACCTCCCTGAAATGAGTTTTTGCAGGTTAGGATGTCTGCAATATTAAGTGCTCTGTGAACAGTTATGCTGTAGCTGTCAGCTGCATATTGAAGAAAAAAAGCAATCAGCATTCATCAGTCACCCTTCACTTTAAAGTGAGCTTGTAAATATTTCATAGTAAACTTCCTTTTTATATTCCTTGGACTATACGCATGCTGATTGGGCATGCTTAAAGGGTTCCTTTTACAAGGGGATGTGGCTATTGAGTATATTGTTGGGGTAAAAATATCTGCATTTTTTAACTTAGAGAAATAAGTAAACATTTGGGTATTGAGTCTCTTTAAAGTGAAAGGTCCAAGTTAAAAGCACAGCCTCACGGCATTGCATAGACTTATCAAAACGAGAAGGAGTTTGTCATGATTTTTTTTAAATCTATTTATTTTCTTATATTTTTTACGTTTAAACTGCTCCGCCGATAAGCGCAGCACCTACCGCCCGCCCACCATCTTGTCTAATTGTTGATTGACAGATGATGTATCCTAAACCAACTAATCCTTTTTTACGCAAAGGGGCTGAACGCCCAGGGGGGAAACGAGGATTAGTTGATTTAGGATACGTCATCTGTCAATCAATTTAGACAAGATGGGCGGGCGGGAGTGCTGCGCTTATCGGCAGAGCAGTTTAAAGGGTAAAATATAAGAAAATAAATAGATTTAAAAAAATCATGACTTAAACTCCTCGTTTTGATAAGTCTATGCAATGCCGTGAGGCTGTGCTGTAACTTGACCTTAAAGGGACACTGAACCCAAATTTGTTCTTTCGTGATTCAGATAGAGCATGCAACTTTCTAATTTACACCTATTATCATTTTTTATAAGTTCTCTTGCAATCTTTATTTGAAAAAGAATGCATCTAAGCTTTTTTTTTTTTTTTTTTTTTTTGGTTGAGCTCTGGACAACACTTTTTTATTGGTGGATGAATGTATCCACCAATCAGCAAGAATAACCCAGGTTGTTCACCAAAAATGGACCGGCATCTAAACTTTACATTCTTGCATTTCAAATAAAGATAAAAGTATGGGAAAGTAGAGTGGGTGTTGCCCAGCAGCAGTTAGCACACATTCTTGATGGCTATTGCACAGCTGTGGTTGTGGGAGGCAGGTAAGGAAATTTGTGACATTCTGATACTTATGTTTATATGGTGATACCGTCATTTTAACAAGTTTTACCTTTTAGAAATCACTCCCCTTTTTCTCCTATGCTTCTTAAAGGGACAGTCAACACCAGAATTTTTGATGTTTAAAAAGAAAGATAATCCCTTTATTACCCATTCCCCAGTTTTGCATAACCAACACAGTTATAATAATACACATTTTACCTCTGTAATTATCTTGTATCTAAGCTTCTGCTGACTGCCCCCTTATTTCAGTTCTTTTGACAGACATGCAGTTTAGAGCCGATCAGAGCTCACTCCTAGGTCACTTTACGTGCATGAGCTCAATGTTATCTATATGAAACATGTGAACTAACACCCTCTAGTGGTCAAAATGTATTCAGATTAGAGGCAGTCTTCAAGGTCTAAGAAATTAGCATATGAACCTCTTAGTTTTAGCTTTCAACTAAGAATACCAAGAGAACAAAGCAGAATTGGTGATAAAAGTAAATTGGGAAGTTGTTTAAAATTGCATGCCCTATTTAAAACATGAAAGTTTTTTTTTGGACTTGACTGTCCCTTTAAGGCATGCCCTGCTCTTTAACAGGTGTTGTATTAATTAATTATGTTTGCTGCCTTGTGTTTTAATAAATCTGTCTTTTCCTGCTGAAACCTGTATATTGAACCTGTATATTATTCCCTGCATATTAAACCTGTGTCTGTTGATAGAATAGATTCACATATTTATGAAAATCTATCTTTGGATTTAGAGTCATTTTATTGCATGCTGAAAACATCAAGTCTACTGTTTGGGATCTGTGTATGCGGGATCTGCTCTCTGGTTTTAAATACACTTTACATTTACTATATTATAAAAGTGTGCTCTAAGTAATGTAAAATAAACATGCACATGATTTAATATTATCATATTAAAGAAATCTCACAATTTCCTTAAAGAGAAGCCTCTAAGTAATAAAAATAAAACTTTTTTTATTTCTCAAACAAAGTCATAAACGACAGCCCACAACAAGCGTTCTACTTGACCAATTTCAATCACTTAATTAGCCTATTAACATTTCTCCTCAATGCAAGCGCATTTTAATCCCTGAAGAGCTTTGCCAGATTTTGGGATTATTTTTTTTAGCCGTTTACACAATTTTCGTTAGTTTAGGCTAAATTCCTTATATTTATCTGTATGCAGCATATTAAATACACATGCTTGTTTTCTTCAGGAGTGATCCTTATATAGTAATAACAAATCTGTTGCCTCTCTCCCTCTTCTGCGCAGCTCCCTATCTCAGCGGTCACGTGACCGCCGAGATAGTGACTTTGGCGATCAACGCTGTAACGGATTGCGCATTGCGCTGAACAATAAAATTCCATATTGCATGCGTAGCTACGTGAAAGATAGAACCCAGGTTGCCCACCGTGATTGGCTAATGCAAATTAGCCTCATGGTGGGGTTGGAAACATGCCCAATTTCAGGAGCAGATTACTTGCAAACAGATATTTAGGCATTTGCCCTAAAACGTAATACATAACAAACTGTGAAATAGAAATATTCATAATTTTGGCCCTAATTATCCCTTTAAAGCATCAAGTCTGCTGTTTGTGATCTGATTTGCAAAATGGAGCTACTCTTTTTGGATTTAAAGACACTTTGCTGAAAGCATCAAGATTGCTGATTGTGATCTGATTTATGTGCTGTTCTGCTCACTTCATGAGATACAATGCCTAATAGAAAAATTAGGTAAGAAAAGAGGAAAAAAGACTGTTTATATTTTTGCAGAGTTTGGATTCTGTTTGGCATTTTCCTTATTACAAGCTATAGAATCTATAGAAGTGACTCTTATAGGTACAGTGTATCACAACATATATACGTTGCCTCCTTATATTTATCTGTATGCAGCATATTAAATACACATGCTTGTTTTCTTCAGGAGTGATCCTTATATAGTAATAACAAATCTGTTGCCTCTCTCCCTCTTCTGCGCAGCTCCCTATCTCAGCGGTCACGTGACCGCCGAGATAGTGACTTTGGCGATCAACGCTGTAACGGATTGCGCATTGCGCTGAACAATAAAATTCCATATTGCATGCGTAGCTAGTCGTGAAAGATAGAACCCAGGTTGCCCACCGTGATTGGCTAATGCAAATTAGCCTCATGGTGGAGTTTGGAAACATGCCCAATTTCAGGAGCAGATTACTTGCAAACAGATATTTAGGCATTTGCCCTAAAACGTAATACATAACAAACTGTGCAATAGAATATTCATAATTTTGGCCCTAATTATCCCTTTAAAGCATCAAGTCTGCTGTTTGTGATCTGATTTGCAAAATGGAGCTACTCTTTTTGGATTTAAAGACACTTTGCTGAAAGCATCAAGATTGCTGATTGTGATCTGATTATGTGCTGTTCTGCTCACTTCATCAGATACAATGCCTAATAGAAAAATTAGGTAAGAAAAGAGGAAAAAAGACTGTTTATATTTTTGCAGAGTTTGGATTCTGTTTGGCATTTTCCTTATTACAAGCTATAGAATCTATAGAAGTGACTCTTATAGGTACAGTGTATCACAACATTTATACGTTGCCTTCATTATCTCTCAGGGCTGCATGGTATCTCCCGCCTTGCTGGCAGGCCTGCTAGTACCGCTCCTGTGACCTCTGTCTCTTTTACTAAGGAGTTCCCCTGCTTCTTGCTTGCAGCAGCCTAGTAAGCACTGGCTCAGTAGCAGGCAGAAGCCACCACTGCATATGAGAATATAGACAGCTATGGAAGTTGTATGCAGGGATATCCGTAGGTACATTAGAGCATTAAATGTAGCCACCAATCTGCAAGCACTACCCAGGATGCTGAAACAAAAATGGGCTGGCTCCAAAGCTTACAGTTCTGCTGTTCAAATAAATATACCAAGAGAACGAAGAACATTTGATAATAGGAGTAAATTAGAAAGCTTCTTAAAATTGCATGCTCTATCTGATTCATGAAAGAAATTTTTTTTTAGGTTTAGTGTCCCTTTAAATAGGAACAGTATTGGGCATCCACTGAAAATAAAAGGTATTGATTTATGTGTCTATAAATAATGGTGACCAATTATGTTATTCTCAAATACAATTATATTTAAAACCTATAATTTTCCCTATAACTCTACATATGCTAAGCTGTTTAAATATTAAAACAAGGAAATGTAATGCTCTACAACATCAATGTGATGAATTGCATTACAATACCACACTAACAAATTGGAAAGGTTGCTTTTCAGACTTTCTGGATATATAGACTTAAAGGGTTGTTAAAATTAACCCCTTAATGACCGAGGACGTGCAGGGTACGTCCTCAGAAAAAAGGCAGTTAACGCCTGAGAACGTACCCTGCACGTCCTCGGTGTGGAAAGCAGCTGGAAGCGATCCTGCTCGCTTCCAGCTGCTTTCCGGTTATTGCAGTGATGCCTCGATATGGAGGCATCCTGCAATAACCTTTTACGGCCATCCGATGCAGAGAGAGACACTCTGTGGCCCTCTCTGCACCGGACATCAATGGCCGGTATCGTTGGTGGGTGGGAGCCGGTGTGTGGAGGTGGGTGGCGGCCATCGATGGCCCTGGTCATGTGGAGGGGGGCGGGGATCGTGGGCGGGGAAGTCCGGGGGGGGCGCAGGCTGGCGCACGTGCACGAGGGGGCGGGCGCGTGCACTGGGAGGGAGCGGGTGGGAGCCGCTACACTACAGAAAAAATGTGTCCCAAAGCTAAATAAAAGTGGGACATTTAATCTAAAAAAATACCCCATTAGGTGTAATTTCGGTGGTGGGGGTTGGTGCGTGGGTGGGGGGGGAGCTACACTACAGAAAAAATTTCAAAAAATAAAAAAATAAACATTTAATTGTTCAAACTGGGTACTTTCAGACAGCTGCCAGTACCCAAGATGGCCCCCAATAAGGCTGAGGGGGAGGCTTAGAGAGCTGTTTTGGGGGGGATCAGGGAGGTTGGGGGTTAAGGGGGGATCCTAAACACAGCATATGTAAATATGCTTTTTTTTTCTTTTAAAAAAAACCCAAAAACATTATTTTAGTACTGGCAGACTTTCTGCCAGTACTTAAGATGGCGGGGATAATTGTGGGATGGGGGGGAGGGAAGGGTGCTTTTTGGGCGGGATCAGGGGGGTGGGATGTGTCAGGTGGGAGGCTGATCTCTACACTAAAGCTAAAATTAACCCTGCAAGCTCCCTACAAACTACCTAATTAACCCCTTCACTGCTAGCCATAATACACGTGTGATGCGCAGCAGCATTTAGCGACTTTCTAATTACCAAAAAGCAACGCCAAAGTCATATATGTCTGCTATTTCTGAACAAAGGGCATCCCAGAGAAGCATTTACAACCAGCCACCATTTCACCGCCAAATGCGATCAAATTAAAAAAAACGTTAATTTTTTCACAATTTTAGGTGAAATGGTGGCATGAAATATACCAAAATGGGCCTATATCAATACTTGGGGTTGTCTACTACACTAAAGCTAAAATTAACCCTAGAAGCTCCCTACATGCTCCCTAATTAACCCCTTCACTGCTGGGCATAATGCACGTATTGTGCGCAGTGGCATTTAGCAGCCTTCTAATTACCAAAAAGCAAAGCCAAAGCCATATATGTCTGCTATTTCTGAACAAAGGGGATCCAGAGAAGCATTTACAACCATTTATGCTATAATTGCATAAGTTGTTTGTAA
Source organism: Bombina bombina (assembly GCF_027579735.1). Lineage (NCBI taxonomy): Eukaryota > Metazoa > Chordata > Amphibia > Anura > Bombinatoridae > Bombina > Bombina bombina. The sequence continues at coordinate 9,780 of NW_026510977.1, forward strand.
ATAATTTCAGTGAGAAAACCTAAAGTTTGTGAAAAAATTTGTGAAAAAGTGAACAATTTTTTTTTATTTGATCGCATTTGGCGGTGAAATGGTGGCATGAAATATACCAAAATGGGCCTAAGATCAATACTTTGGGATGTCTTCGAAAAAAAAATATATATATGTCAATGGATATTCAGGGATTCCTGAAAGATATTAGTGTCCCAATGTAACTAGCGCTAATTTTGAAAAAAGTGATTTGGAAATAGCAAAGTGCTACTTGTATTTATGGCCCTATAACTTGCAAAAAAAGCAAAGAACATGTAAACATTGGGTATTTCTAAACTCAGGACAAAATTTAAAAACTATTTAGCATGGGTGTTTTTTGGTGGTTGTAGATGTGTAACAGATTTTGGGGGTCAAAGTTAGAAAAAGTGTGTTTTTTTTCCATTTTTTCCTCATATTTTATAATGTTTTTTATAGTAAATTATAAGATATGGTGAAAATAATGGTATCTTTTGATAGTCCATTTAATGGCAAAAAAAACGGTATATAATATGTGTGGGTACAGTAAATGAGTAAGACGAAAATTACAGCTAAACACAAACACCGCAAAGATGTAAAAATAGCCTTGGTCCCCAAACGGACAGAAAATGGAAAAGTGCTGCGGTCATTAAGGGGTTAAACTTTCATGATTCAGATGGGGCATGCAATTTTAAACAACTTTCCAATTTACTTTTATCATCAAATTTGCTTTGGAATTCATATGCTAATTTCTAAGCTATTGAATCGCCTCTTATCTCAGTGCATTTTGACAGTTTTTTCACAGCTAGATAACATTGGACTCACTCCCTTGGAATTATTTGTGTGTCAACTGATTGGCTAAAATGCAAGTTTGTCAAAAGAACTGATGTAAGGGGACAATCTGCAGAGGTTTAGATACAAGGTAATCACAGAGGTAAACAAATGTATTAATTTAACAGTGTTGGCTATGCAAAATTGGTGAATGGATAAAATAAAAATAAAAGGGGATTATCTATTTTTTTTTTTAATGTTACTAATTCTGAAGTAGACTGTACCTTTTTAATAGACAACAAAATCCTTCCAATATCAACTAGCCCTTTCATCCTACCAAATTTAAAAACACAAAACTCTTGTATAAAAGAGTTGTTATATACAATCCAATAAACGTTGCCTCATGTTTTTTCACCTAATGGTTGTTTTATGAGGCAGCAGTTTGATGAAAACCCTTCTGTTTAAAGGGAAACTGTACCCAAAAAATTTATTTTGTGATTCAGATTGAGCATGAAATTTTAAGCAACTTTCTAATTTACTCATATTATCAAATTTTCTTCATTCTCTTGGTATCTTTATTTGAAATTCAAGAATGTAAGTTTAGATGCCGGCCCATTTTTGGTGAACAACCTGGGTTGTCCTTGCTGATTTGTGGATAAATTCATCCACCAATAAAAAAGTGCTGTCCAGAGTACTGAGCCCCCCAAAAAAAACTTAGATGCCTTCTTTTTTAAATAAAGATAGCAAGAGAACGAAGAAAACTTGATAATAGGTGTAAATTAAAAAGTTGCTTAAAATTGCATGCTCTTTCTGAATTACAAAAGAAATTTTTTTTGGTTCAGTGTCCCTTTAAATATATTAGTGTACGCAAAAACCAAGTAGAAATGCACAAAAGCCCTTCCAGCTGTGGGTGAATGTATTGGGGGCTTGGAAAATGACTGCAATTATTTTGTACATAGTTATGTGTAATGATCAGCAATTCGATTGCTGTTTTCTTTAGTCTGATTATGAGTATTCTCTGGTAAATAGTTTTGTATGTATCATGTGATTAAGTCTGTCTGCTAGTGAGGAGACAGAGTCTTAATCACCTGGATTAATGTAGCCCGGAATAATCACCTCAAAATTATAAGTAGTAAGATCAGGTGAATTATATCTGGGTCCAGAGATAAGTTTGTACTATGTAAACTTTTAGATAATAAGTAGCAGTTTATATAGGTTTGTGACAGATAAGTGAGGTCCCCTTTAAGGTAATTTTGTGCCTTTAAATAATACACCTTGCGGTAAAGATAAGTTCACAGTGTGGAGTATAATGTTTCAGCTTGCTGGCCCTTTAAATAATACACCTTGTGGTAAAGATAAGTTCACAGTGTTAAGTTTACTGTTTCAGCTTGCTGGGCCTTTAAATAATACACCTTGCAGTAAAGATTTGTAAACAGTGTTAAGAATACTGTATCAGCTTGCTGCGCTGTTAAACATTACACCATACGGTAAAGATAAGTTCACAGTCTTAACGGCAATGCTAACACTTGTATACGGAACCTGGCTCTAGCAGCTGTGTGCGTGCAGCTTCTCTGATCCTCTCTGCAGATTGCGGCCTGTGTCTGTTAAGCTGGAAGTTGTTAGAGCGGCGTGCGTGCTGCAGTTGCAACAGGTGACTTCTGCTTTAGATGAGAAGTAGCTTCAGTTGAAGGAGACAGAGCTAATCACAGAACAAGTGATACTCTGTTTTAGACAAGTAACAAGAAAGGCTGGAGAGTGAGTGGGTATCAACCTTCAATAAACCAGCAAAGGTGTATGGGAAATGGAAAGCTTTTAAAGGAAAAGAGAGCCAGATAATTGATTCTTAAGGTGGTATGTGAGATGTAGTAACATAAGTTAAGGTGGAACTGAGGAGTTCATGACACATCCCCCCCTCAAAAGAACCTCAAGGAGGTGTCAAGGGCGCTGGACGATCAGGATGCCTACGGTGGAACACAGACACCAGACGGGGAGCCGATAGATTGGATGCCGGCTCCCAGGAATCCTCAGATGAGTCATACCCCGACCAGCGGACAAGGTATTGGAGTTCACCGTGATACCTTCGGGAGTCGACTATAGAATGTACTTCGTATTCGGGGTCAGGTGTAGGAGATTCCTGAGGAGATGGAGAGACATGGGTAGAGGGATCACAGGGTTTGACAAGTGACACATGAAATGTGGGATGTATACGGTAAGTTGCTGGGAGTTGTAGGGTAACAGTGACAGGGTTGCTTATAGCCACTATCGGGAAGGGTCCCACAAACAGTTTATTGAATTTCCTACAGGGTGTAGGTAATTTAAGATTTTTGGTGGCGAGCCAAACTAAGTCACCCACTTTGTAGGCGGGTTGGGGACGATGGCGTAGGTCGTAGTATCGTTTCTGGGTGGCTTGTGCTTGCTTGATGTTCTCTTGTATGACAGTATAGGTCTGTTTTAATGGAGTTGACCAAGTCATTTACTTGTGGACAGGGACTGGTTTGCAGGAGGTAGGCGGGTGAAAACGAGGGTGCCTTCCTGAGTTGACATAAAAGGGTGAAAATCCTGTGGATGAATTAGTAGTGTTTATTGAAAGAAAATTCAGCCTGGGGAAGGAGCGAAGCCCAAGAGTCGTGTTTATGGGAGCAAAAACATCTCAGGTATTGCTCCAACCATTGGTTGGTACGTTCACATAGCCCATTTGTTTGCGGGTGGTACGATGTAGTCAGGGTTGCTGAATGCCAAGAGATTGACATAGGGATCTCCAAAACTTGGATGTAAATTGCGACCCTCTGTCACTGAGTACAGATACTGGAAGGCCATGCAGTCAAACAATCTCTTTGATAAATAGATCTGCAGTCTGCTGTGCTGTAGGAAGTGAAGCTGTAGGGAATGAAGTGGGCCATTCTAGAGAACAGGTCAACTACGACAAAGATGACAGTCATGCCACAGGAGCTTGGAAGATCAACGATAAAATCCATAGAGACATATGCCCACGGATAGTCTGGTAAGGGTATGTTTTGCAATAGGCCCAGAGGGAGTTGATGAGATGGTTTACAGGTTTGACAAGTGGGAACAGGAACTTATATATTGTTTTACTGAGTGTCTCATAGAAGGCCACCAGAAGTGCCTTTGTAGAAGGTCATAGGTCTTATGTATTCCCAAATGACCAGCTAAGGGAGGAATCATGAGTTATAGATAACACTTTTGTCCGGAGAGATGGTGGTATGTAATATCTTGACTTATTACAGAGGATACCGTTTTGATCAGGGGTGAGAGGGTAAGTAGCCTTTGTTGTATCCAGTTGTTGTTGGTTTCTTTAATTCAGTGCTATCAGGTGGGGAGTACACCAATTATGGATGTAACGGGAAACTATTGTTGAGTTGGGATGAGCAGTGGAAGGCTTAATATCTTTTCGAGACAGAGCGTCCGCCTTACCGTTTCTTGAACCAGGTCGATATGTGATGGTGAAATTGAATCGTGAAAAGTACAAGCTCCACCTGAGCTGACGAGCTGACAAAGTACGACTAGTTTTGAAGATATTGTAGGTTTTTATGGTCCGTATAAATTACTATTGGATGTTCTTGCGCCCTCCAGCAAATGTCTCCACTGGTCAAATGAAGTCTTAATTGCGAGAAGCTCCTTTTCCCCCACTGGATAGTTGAGTTCAGCAGGTGTAAGGAGTCTGGAGAAGTAACACACTGGGTGCAAAGGATCTTTTGGTAAGAGTCTCTGGGATAGAATAGATCCGATGGCGTATTCGGACGCATCCACTTCCAATACGAATTGTGCTTTGCTGTTGGGAATGTGCAGTACTGGGGAAGTAACAAATAGAGATTTAAGGAGTTCAAATGCCTTTTGAGTTTCTGGAGTCCAGATGAATGGCTTAGGAGGGTCCTAGTCCAGGTTAGTGAGTGGCCTAGCAATGGCTGCAAAATTGCAGATAAAGCGCCTGTAAAAATTGCGAAGCCTAAGAACCGCTGGACTTCCTTTTATGTTGGAAGGTATAGGCCAAGTGGTGATGGCAGAGATTTTACTATCCTCCATAGATATCCTGCTATTGCTAATGCGATAGCCAAGAAATTATACTTCATTTACATGGAAGAGACACTTCTCTAACTTGACATACAGCTTATGTGTCTGTAATCTGGATAACACTAACCTGACGTGTTTGACATGTTCAGAGAAAGAGGAAGAATAGATAAGAATATCGTCTAGATAGACCACCAGGAAAGTGTCGAGGATGTCCCTAAATATATCATTAATGAAATTCTGGAATGTTGCTGGAGCATTACACAACCCGAATGGCATAACTGTATATTCGAAAAGACCATACCTGGTCCTAAATGCAGTCAGCCACTCGTCTCCTAACCTTATTCTTACAAGGTTGTAGGCGCCCCTAAGATCAAGTTTAGTAAAAATAGTGGCGCCTCTTAACCTCTCAATTAACTCGGGAATGAGAGGCAAAGGGTACCTGTTCTTTTTAGTACGCTTGTTTAATTCCCGATAATCTATTATCGGACGTAAAGACCCATCCTTGTTTTCACAAAAAAAATGCCGGCACCAGGCAGGGGAGGTGGAAGGGCGAATAAAACCTTTTTTAGATTATCAGTGATATAGGTTTTTAAATGAGCCAATTCAGGTCTAGAAAGAGGATAGATGTGGCCATAGGGAATGGTTGCCCCGGAAGTAAGTCTATGGGGCAATCGTAAGGCCTATGTGGGGGCAACGACTCGGCTTCTGTTTTATTGAAGACAGCAGAGAAGTCAAGATATTGTGTAGGAATAGGAGATGAGGAAGTAGTGAACAAGTGAGTGTTTGGAAAACAAGTTGAGACACAGTAGGGAGAGGAGAATGAAATGGTGAGGGTATCCCAATGTACCAACAGGTTGGTGTAGTTGAAGCCAAGTGATTCCCAGAACAATAGGGTAAATGGGAGAAGAAATAATATCAAAGGAGATAGTTTCAGTGTGACCAGGTGGAGAGGAAACGAGTAAAGGAATAGTCTGTTGAGACACTGGACCAGATGCTAAATGCGAACCATCAATGACTTTTATAGGCAAAGGTGTGCTTTTAAACTGAAAGGGTATTTTATTTAATTCAACCAAACGTAAATCAATAAAGTTGGCGCAAGCGCCTGTATCGATGATTGCGTTACACTCTATCCTGTGTCGGTCCCACTGCAAAAGCAAGGGAATGGTAAGGTAAGCTGTAGCAGTGGTTTTTGTGTGGGAAACAATGTTTTATGTTATGGATCTTACCTATCTTCTGCTTTAGTAATAGAAGGCACTCCTTAACTGCATGACCAGTACCTGCGCAGTACATACATAAATTCGCAGTTCGGCGTCTAGCCTTTTCCTGCGGGGTAAGTGGACCCCTAATACAACTGATGTCCATGGGTTGGTCGGACGGTGGACCAACGGGTTGGAGGAGTTGGCAGTACCCTGCGAACAGGTGCTGTAGATGGGCTTGCTTCCTCTCTCTAAGGCGTCTGTCAATTGTAATCGTGAGGGCATAAAGGTCGTCAAGACGATCCGGTATACCAATCCTGGCGAGCTCATCCTTGATCTCCTCTGCAAGTCCGAGACGGTATTGGTTTTTTAGAGATACCTCATTCCAGAGGGAATCTCTAGCCCAGATTCTAAATCTGGTAATGTACTCTTCTACCGGTGCTTTAGACTGCTTTAAGTTTCCTGAGTTAACTTTCTGCAGTTATTTGACGGTAGGGGTCATCGTAGAGGCCTGATAATGCCTTTAGGAAAGCATCCAGGGAATTTAGAATGGGGTCCTGGGTCTCATAAAAGGAGTCAGCCCAGGCCCTGGGTTCTCCCCTGAGATAGGAGAGTATGGTTAGAACCTTGGACCTATCAGTTGCATATGTCCTAGGACGAAGGTCAAAAAGCAAGAGGCATGCATTCCTAAACTGCCTAAATGTGGAACGATCTCCAGAAAATTTCTCCGGGTAGGAGACTTGGGGTTCTGCTTGATGATCAGTTCCAGAGTTCCTATTTGACAATGCTTCCCTTAAACAGGCTTTGAGACTCTGGTTTTCTGCCTGCAGCTCTCTAAAAGCCTGTGTCAGACTATCCAAATGCTGATTTTAGGGTATGGATTTGTGATGTCAGGTCACTGGGCTCCATTATCAAATATAGATTTTAGGGCTGGTTTCTTTTGTAATGATCAGCAATTCGATTGCTGTTTCTTTAGTCTGATTATGAGTATTCTCTGGTAAATAGTTTGTATGTATCATGTGATTAAGTCTGTCTGCTAGTGAGGAGACAGAGTCTTAATCACCTGGATTAATGTAGCCCGGAATAATCACCTCAAAATTATAAGTAGTAAGATCAGGTGAATTATATCTGGGGTCCAGAGATAAGTTTGTACTATGTAAACTTTTAGATAATAAGTAGCAGTTTATATAGGTTTGTGACAGATAAGTGAGGTCCCCTTTAAGGTAATACTGTGCTTTTAAATAATACACCTTGCGGTAAAGATAAGGTTCACAGTGTGGAGTATTATGTTTCAGCTTGCTGGCCCTTTAAATAATACACCTTATGGTAAAGATAAGTTCACAGTGTTAAGTTTACTGTTTCAGCTTGCTGGCCCTTTAAATAATACACCTTGCAGTAAAGATTTGTAAACAGTGTTAAGAATACTGTATCAGCTTGCTGCGCTGTTAAACAATACACCATACGGTAAAGATAAGTTCACAGTCTTAACGGCAATGCTAACACTTGTATACGGAACCTGGCTCTAGCAGCTGTTGTGCGTGCAGCTTCTCTGATCCTCTCTGCAGATTGCGGCCTGTGTCTGTTAAGCTGGAAGTTGTTAGAGCGGCGTGCGTGCTGCAGTTGCAACAGGTGACTTTCTGCTTTAGATGAGAAGTAGCTTCAGTTGAAGGAGACAGAGCTAATCACAGAACAAGTGATACTCTGTTTTAGACAAGTAACAAGAAAGGCTGGAGAGTGAGTGGGTATCAACCTTCAATAAACCAGCAAAGGTGTATGGGAAATGGAAAGCTTTTAAAGGAAAAGAGAGCCAGATAATTGATTCTTAAGGTGGTATGTGAGATGTAGTAACATAAGTTAAGGTGGAACTGAGGAGTTCATGACATTATGTTTCGGCCTAGCATCATTCAGACTATGATTTAAATTTTAAGTGCCCACTCTATAACCAAATGACTGACTCATGCTTACCTGTATATGCAAAGCTCTCCACTCACTCTGGTATATAGTATTGTACTGGCTAATGATTATTATGTGTCAAAAACTGTTGATTACACCTAAGTGTACAACCCTAGGGGGTGCTGAAAACTAATGAAGTTTATGCAAATCAAAATGCTAATTGCAAACAGATAAAGGATATATATCAATCAGTGTGATACCAAACTTCAACTATACCAGAAGTGAGATTATTAGTAAATCAAATTCCTGATATAAATCAAGACCTACACATGTACAAATAGTATATAGACCAATGTACAAATCACCAATCAACAGCTAATGTGTAAAACAATTTAAATATATTGAATATATTATTCATCTAGCTGTTTCATTCATGTCTGGCTGTGAAACGCGTTGCAACTGTTTTTAAAACATTTGTTATTACTTTGTTTGGGGTGTAATTGAGTACATCCTTACTTTTAAATAAACTACCTTTTATCCACAGTTTGGAAGCCTGAGCTTTTTTTATTACCAGGATCCACCATCCTGTTGCAGGATCAGTGTAGCTGGGTCACTGCAATTCCCCAGCCTGCACCAATTAGCACATGGGTGCTGCTCATTTTGTGAGTATTATACCATCTACCTGATCTGTGATTACCATTATTCCAACAGAGTTGCACTAGGAGGCGCCCTCTCTCTTTGTTGTTTTTTCACAGATTCCTGATTATTATGTGTGCCTGCTTTATAGTGAGCATGTTTACATTGGGATACAATAGGTAATATTTTTTTTACATCAACAATACATTTAATTTGATATATTCCATTTTGTCTGATGTTTATTTATTGTATTTTCGGTCACATTTTACTTATGTGTTGTATGTAGGGTTGCCACCTCAGCCATGTTTTCCTGGACACTTATGAGTTATACATGCTGCAGGGGTGTACAGGTAGAAAAATTAATTTCAAACCCTGGAAAGCATGCAAATAGTGACACTGAAAAGCACTATTCATGTTCCTTTCTGCACACCCTGCAGCATGTATAACTCATATAGAATAGATGGCCGAGGTGGCAACCCTAGTTGTACAGTAAAGCTTATATATCTTGTCAGTTAGTGCAATATGGTTAAACATATAGTAATAATGCAATATATAAAAGCCTTTAAAATATTAAAGCATTTTATTTTTGCACATTTGTGTAGATTTAAAGGACTTAAAGGAACCCTCTTATTGCAAATACATATTTTTCCTATAGATAAATTACTTATGTGGATTTGTTTTAGGGGGGGTCGCTGTTGTTTAAAAAAAAACCTCTTTGTGTTTTTTATTTAAACACATGATGTAATGGAATTTATTTCCTCCATTTTGATAGCATAGTTTGCCCAAGCAGGGCACAAAATTGCCTGAAAACTACCTTAATTCTTAGGGCTAGATTTATTAAAGCTGAGGCATACAGGGGCGCGTATACGCGCCCCTGTACGCCTCAGCTCGCCTGTGGCAGGGCGAAAATACCCGCAGGTATTCTGCATTGCACACAAGCGCAATTTTGCGCTCGCGTGCAATCCCGCCCCCCTGCCCGCGCACAGCCAATCACGCGCGGGCAGGAGCTGTCAATCTCCTCGGTCTGACTAGACCGAGGAGATTGAATTTAGCCAGATTAGAGGTGGTGAATAGGCTAAGGAAGCAGCGGTCTGGTGACCGCTGCTTGATAAATGACGGCGAGCAAGTTCTTGAGAGAACTTGCTGCCGTAGGGGCTTGATAAATCTAGCCCTTAGTATTGAGACACGTGTTATTTAGGTTGAATAACTGAAGTCCACTGTTTTAGATGTGCTGAGAGAGGGGGTGGAGTTTGGGTGCAAAGCATAACAGGAAGCAGCTGATTGAAAGACTGCAGAGTTTATGTGCTGGAGGAGTGAGGTGTGTGTGTACAGGTAAATGTGGATAGCAGAAGACAGGAGATGTGAGGTGATGCAGGGTTTAATAAATGTTGCTGTGGTAAAAGGCACTTGTTTTGATGAAGTTATGCAATATGAAAAATAAAAATTGTGCTGAAACGATTTTGTGGCAATACCGAATGGTTTATTTCACATTCAGTATTACTACAAAATTGTTTCAGATTATTTTTTTTTAGATTGCATAACAACCAAAACAAGTGTCTTTTACAACAGCAACATTTATTAAACCCTGCATCACCTCACCACTGACACATACTGTCTTCTGCCATCCACATTTACCCTGTACACACACCTCACTTCCTGTTATGATGTACACCAAACTCCACCCCTCCGTCAGCACCTGCTGTCTGACTACTCTGCCTGTTTTTAACCCTTGAATTGCTGGATTTCCTTATTATTGCTGAACTCTGCCTGTCTGACTACTCTGCCTTATTTACCCCTGAACTGCTAAACTGCTGGATTACCTTTTGTTGCTGACCTCTACTTGTTCCTGACCATTCTATTTGTTTACCCCTGAACTGCTATTCTGCTGGATTGCCTTTCTGTTGCCGAACTCTGACCATTCTCTGCCTTAATCTTATTGTCATGAAGAACTACCCTGTTCTTACACTCACTTTGTTCTGGGATATTTCCTTTTCCTTCCACTTGACGCCGGGATAAAAGACTACTGGTCAATTTTGGTCTGATAGGGAAATATCCCACAAGCATTACTGTCATACAAATCTCTGCTCATCGCCCCTTTAACAACACCTATTGCTGCCCCTTTAATTCTTCCCTGTGAATCATTGCCACACCTTTCACTAGGTGCCAAGTAATTTTTTGGAAGTGTTTGCAGTTCATGCTGTTTCCTGCTATCCTCGTTGCTGGCTCTAGCTGATAAGAACCATTGGCTACAAAGTTTACTCTCATCTTTATCTGAAGCATTGGTTACAAAGTTTGTTCCTGATATCCATACTCCAATTCTACTTCTAAGGACTTAAATTCAACAAACTTTGGTTATCGTTACTTGTAACCTTTTGACAGTTTACATACTGCATACACCAGCTACTGTCTCTTTACATTGCCAAAGTCGGATTACAAATCGCAGCTCATACTTCAAGTAGCAAGTATTCTTCTACGGATCTACAGAATTATATGCACCGTTGTCACAGAATTGTTTTCATTCACGGCTTACGCCCGTTTTTTTAACATACTTTCCAGACACTTCACGGCAATAACCACGCCCACCTCAAAGAGACTTTAAAAGGTTTTCCACTTTACCCCTACATCGGATTAAAAACCAGACTGGTCTGTCAACATATACACCGGACAATCTCTTAAGCAGCATGGTGCTAACCACGCCCTCTCAGTGACATCACTTGAATTGTCTACTAATCCACAGGTTGGTGCAGCACTGCTCCCTCTCCTGTAACATGTTAATGCCATTGCTCTCACTAATGAGTAAATACACTCAGCTTGTCAGGGTATCTGTGAATGTCAGTAGACAATACACACACATATATATATATAAGATAAAATAAGTATGCAACCTATCAAATATTAAATTTGAGCATTTTATCACTGAATACATTCTGTGAATTGCAATTCTGAGGTCAGACATGAGATGCCTTGCTAATTACACATCAAAATTGAATCCTCCCCCTTCTTGGTTACACAGGAGAGAACAAAGGATTTAGACCTTTGTATAGATAAGACCGATGGGCCACTTCAAAGTAAATATTAGCATTATGGAGCCCTCAAATGTATATGCCCATATATGGGTTTCTTGGCAAAAGATGGGTAATAAAACTTACAGGTCCCTGTAAGGAACAGACGGTCGTATGGGAAGCTGAAAGCCTAAGAATCGATATTTCAACATGTCTTAACCTATGTATTTTTGAAAACATAGAAGTCTTTAGGATTTGAAGTTTGAACAAATCATATATATATATATAGTTTTAAAATATCAAAATATGTGCCGCAGGACTGTCCAAATAATAGGTACAAATAAATGGATATGAGATTGTCTATTTGTATATCATTGAATATGAATATTTGCTGAATTAATAAGTAGCTATACAGTCAATTTAAAATATCCAATTTATTTCAAATTTAATAACCTATTCTTTTTATTTTTCAGGCATCTGACAATTGCATGTTTAAAGATAATACCTGTCCTGATGAAGGCCCAACTGAGGGCCTAAACGTCGACCATGTATTAATGTTCTTGGAATGAAGAAAATATTTGTCTCTATACAAACCCTGAGAGTGCCCTTCTTCTACATTGTTATATATATATATATATATATATATATATATATATATATATATATATATATATATATATATATAAAAAAGAATTTGTCTTATTGTAGCTAAATAAGAGGTTATTTCAGGTCAGACATATTGGCATATACATTGGCTGTTTGCATTAATAATATATACAACATCTGGTATTTTATTGTGGTATTTTTTGTGATTCATTGTGAGTAAAGTTAATTTTAAATGTATATCTTTTATGATCTTTGTAAAGAATATTATAACAGCATAAAGCGTGTATAATTTGATTCATAATCTGGTCTAATCTAAAGAATTTAGAAATTAATATTAATTTCAATTGCTTCATATATACATTTTTATTTGAGGTTATTTCAAAAAATAATAATTAATAAATTGTATTATAACCCTGGTATATTACTGACAAGCTCTACATTTATTCTGCCTTGGTTCACTTTAGTTATCCTATTCAGGAAAACATTATAAATCTATCTGCAGTTGCGATCCACATATGTGACAGTTAACAACTGATACTCTAAACACAACAAAATATGTAGAGGGCGCTAAAAGCTAGTGGTTTAATTTGGATACTTAAAAATGTTACTGACTCCTTAAATTAGGCTGTCCATAGATACTAAAACACTCTTATTCCACAATGTTCTATTTAAAAATATTTCTCAAAATTGCTACAACTTGGATTACTTTTGTTATGTCTAAGCAGTATTTTTAAATATGTGGTTAAACTTCCATATTCTTGGAGAGTTAACACAATAAAAGAGATCTTTAAGAAAAAATCACAAATTTATTTGGTATATATACCCATATATTTAAAATCTGCACATAAAATATGTATCTACTATATTGCTGATACAAATAACATAAACCTTATTACACCAAATTAATCTATACATTCATACTTTGTATACAAAGTCATACACACTAATCACTCACTCCTGATGCTAGTCACACAATTAATATCACCTTTTAAAAAACCTTTTTTCTCAAGAAAACTGGCATATCACACTTGTGTCTATTCTCAATAAGATAACAAGAGATGACCATAGATTAAAAATCAATATGTTTGTAGACTTGTATTTATTCCGGTTTTGCCACTGTTAAGGATTCTTTTTTATATATACACCTTATTGCTGAAAATGTCCTTTAAGATACGATTTCTCTTTTTCAGGCAAAAACGTAATGTCCCACAAATTATAAGTGTATACTTTATATGCTTTGGAGGTCCGCTTACCCTCACTCTTTCTCTCATTCGGGTTATGAGCTCCGTTCAGATCACTCCGGTTGTTTTCGCTACCATAGACCGTAGCTGTCCGAGACTTTCACGCTGCCGTGCGTGTGTGACGTCACTTAGCCTCTGACGCTTGGATGTACTTGCGCAAGTAATTCTCCCGATCTCACCGGCTTCCAGGACAAGTATCTCTCTGCACTTTAAGTACACTGTACGCAGAGCTGACAACCTTTTAGTCCTTTTCCGCCTTCTGTCTGGATCTTTGGTCACAGTTATGTTTTGCAAATTTCGTCCGGTCTCTCCTGCTTTCCACAAGGATTCCTTTACACAGTTCTACGCGTTTCACTCTCTAGTGGGGCTTTGTCAAGATACTGTGTATTGCCTTTGCTCTTCTTAAAAACCCTGCTCTTACAGATGATTGGTTTCATTAAATTCAAGTTGCCTCCTCCATTCTTAAAGGGATACATTGGTTTCAGGGATAACATATATTTTTTCTGTTTCACCTTTACCTTCTTCTTATAATAAAGTCTCTATTATCACAAACTTAACAGATCTAATAGATTTTTTTAAATAAATTAATTATTTTTATCTTATAACATAGATATTAACAAACATAGTAAAAAAAATAATAAACCATAATGATAGAAAATGGTGATATAAGTTAATAAAAGATTATAAGAAATAATGTTCCAAAAATATTTTTTTTGGTGATAAAAAAAATTGATAACAAATATTTAATGATAAAAAATTGTATAAAACTGAGTTTATATACTACCTTACTCTCCAGTTTCTTAAACTCTATTCATCCAAACCAAATAGCTGTTTTATTTAATATATCTCTTCAATATTAAAAATGGGCTAATATCTAACTCTGAATTGAGTCCATTAGGGTACAGTGGTGTTAAAATTATAAATAACCTCTGTTTTCTTTTTTTTAATAATTTACTTTCAAAATTTACACTTTGCAAAAGCCCCAATATTTCAGATCTTTTATATTATTATTATGTTTTTCTTTAAAATGTAGGTAAAGGTGAGTCTCTAAATTGCCTTTCTTCTATATTCCAGAGGTGCTCCCGTATCCCTGAGCATCCTGGTCATTTCCCCAACGTAAATCAAATTGCATGTGCACTGTAGCATATATACTACACCTTTGCTACTACACCTAATTGTGTCTTTTATTGTATACTCCTTGTCAGTTCCTGGAACCAGGACTTTTGTCTTTTTTTTATTACTGAACCTGCAAGCTTTGCATGTCACACATGGAAGAAACCTTTCACATCATTCCCCCATAAATCTTTATCTTTATTTTTCCCACTACACTTCTTTCTTTAAACTCACTTGGGGCTAGATTGTTTTAAACTTATTTGTTTTCTTAAAAACTAATCTTGGGTATGGTGGTAATTTGTCTCCAATTATGGGATCATTCTTTATTAAATGCCAGTGTCATAGTAACATAGTAACATAGTAGATTAAGGGTTGAAAAAAGACTAAAGACCATCGAGTTCAACCTATACAAATCTAAAATACTTACAAAAAAGCCTCCAGTTAAGCTTAAATAACCCCATTAAAATGTGACCCATTTAATACTAGCAATCATATCCATGAATTTTGTTTATATACAGGAAATTTATCCAGACTATTTTTAAATGTATCTATGGTATTGGCATTCACTACCTCCTTTGGTAATGAGTTCCACAATTTTATTGCTCTTACAGTGAAAAAACGTTTTCCGTTGCAGGAAATTAAATCTCCTTTCCTCCAACCGTAAATTATGACCTCTTGTCAGAAACAATTTTCTTGGAATAAAACAGAGCTTCCGCCATCTTTGTATATGGGCCTTGAATATATTTATATAAAGTAATCATGTCACCTCTCAAGCGCCTTTTTCTATATAAAACAGACCCAGTTTGGCTAGCCTCTCCTCATAGGTTAATTTCTCCAATCCCCTTATTAGCTTTGTGGCCCTTCTCTGAACTTTTTCTAGTTCTGCAATATCTTTTTTAGGCATATCGGTCCCCAGAACTGCACTCTAAACTCAAGGTGAGGTCTTACCAGGGGCTTTATATAATGAGAGAATTAATGCTTTCCCTCCCTTGAATCAATGCCTCTTTTAATACATGCTAGTATCTTATTAGCCTTTAAAGCCGCTGCCCCTGCATTGTGCTCCCATCTTTAGCTTGTTATCTATTACTACTCCCAAATCCCTTTCCTCCTGTGTTTGGCTAAGTCTTGTCCCATTTAAAAAATACATAACCCTGCTTATTTTTAACTTCCAAAATGTAGAACACCTTGCATTTTTCCGTATTAAATCTCATTTTCCATTCACTTGCCCATAAGTTCTAGATTTTATCAAATCCCTTTGTAAAGAGAGTTCGTCCTGCTCTGACCTAATGACCTTACTTAACTTAGTATCATCTGCAAAAATAGAGATGTCGCTATTTAATCCTTGCTCCAAGTCATTTATAAAAATATTAAGAAGAACAGGGCCCAGTACTGATCCCTGGGGGATGCCACTGATTACCTTTGTCCAATCTGAGTTTGATCCATTTACTACTACTCGTTGCTCCCTATCTTCTATCCAGTTATTTATCCATGAGCTAACATTTTCAGCTATTCCCAGTCCCTTAATTTTGTGCATTAATCTCTCATGTGGCACTGTACCAAATGCCTTTGCAAAATCTAAGTATATCACATCAACTGATTCCCCTTTATCTATATTTTACTTACTTCCTCGTAGAATCTAATTAGATTAGTTTGACATGATCTATTTCTCCTAAAGCCATGCTGATTAGAACTCATAATCTTGTTTACACAAATATGCTCATCAATATAATCCTTTATAATCCCTTCAAATATCTTCCCCACTATTGATGTCAGACTAACTGGTCTATAGCTTCCTGGATCATCCCTGCTTCCCTTTTTTAAGAGTGGCACCACATCAGCTTTACGCCAATCCTGGGGTACCATGCCTGAGGATAATGAGTCTTGAAAAATTAAGAGTAAAGGTTTGTCTATAACAGTGCTAAATTCCCTTAACACCCTTGGGTATATTCCATCTGGGCCTGGAGTTTTATTTACCTTAATATTTTCCAGTTTCTTCCTGATATCCTCTAAACAAAACCCAGTTAGTGGTATGGACTTGCATGTTCTATTCTGTTCCAAAGTATCATTCAATGGTTCCTCTCTTGAGTATACTGAAGAAAAAAAACTGGTTTAGTACCTCAGCCTTCTCCCTGTCATTATTATTATTTTTTTTTTTATTTAAGATTTTTATTGAGGTTCAGTTCAAGTTTTACAAATAATAAACGTCATTACATTTGAAGCAATGTAGCAATAAATGGTTACATAATTGCCATCTGACACATAACAGAATAGATATATGTATATAATACATGAATTAGTGACATTTACATTCTTTATATATGAAAATAATTGCCATACAAACTGTATACCAGCTCCATGTTATCTGAGGTCACTCTTGGACCCCGAAACTGTATACATAACATGTTGTTGTAGCTGGTAATACTGAGACAAGGGAAGACCACTCATGGGTCTCAACTGATGTACCTCTTTTTTGTTTTTTAATATTTATAGAATAGTTAACAGTATATAACAGTCATAATATCATAAGAGATTATACATAAGACCAACAATTTATATAGCCACCTTATATAAGTATCAAGAAAGGGTTTCTAAGGGATATATTTTCCCATGCTTACCGAGTAAGCCGACGGTATTGGGGGGGAGAATAGGTTTACAAAATGATATATACTAAGGAGTAAAATATAATGTGTATAGGATAACATATTAGGTGGTCGTGAGTCTATCTTCATATAACATATTGGTCACACGCGATTAGTGGAAACAGTACTCATAGTGCTCATGGAACAAAAGTCAAGCCTCATTTCAACTAAGGGTGAGTGGTAAAAGCATATGCTAAGGTTTCATAGTGTTCCAAGTTTCTTTTAAAATTTAATTGACTATGGCTGATATGTATACTTATGGTTATAATATCAAAACACCTTAGATCGATTTGTTAGGTATACTATGTTTAGTATTTATGCGTTCTTGTATGAGAGGGCCAAATAAACAATATGGCCATTCAGACTGGGCAGAATATATCAATACTGCTGCTAATATATACCTGAGAACATTAAAAGGCTATGATTTATCTAGATATGAGTGAGCTAGGAGACAGTATGGCACTATGTATCAAAGATACCCTAAAATATAACTATGTCAGCAGATAGATATGAAATAATAGCTAGGTCACCCCGGCCGCAGGTAACCCAGCCGAACATGTAAAGGATATTAGTAATGTCTCAAATCTAGCCCCAATAAACTTAAATAATGTCTCAAGCAGTAGTGTATAACAACCTAAAGCTGTAGTATTTTTCCTTTAATTGTAGCCAAAAAGTGCCTAGGGTGTACATATAAGAGCCTGTCTCTCATATATTAAAAATCTGGTACCAAAGGAGAGAGCTATATAGCACTATATATTTTAAAGTCCACTTACTATAAGATAAATCCAGAGGTAAGAATTGGTCCCTGGGCTAAAATAAACATTCTGTTAGGTAGAAACAAACAAAGTATATTACCATTAGCATTTTGTCATCGTAATTTGCATACACTTGTGATATAGAGGATTAAAACTGTGTAGGTCTGTAAGGAAGCAGGTCCCCAGATTAATATGAAACATATCGTAATTCAGTGAAACAGTGAACAAACCTAGTATAATTACAGTGAACATTTTCTCAGTGTAATTGACATTATCATGTTATTTAACTACATATCAGAAAAATAAGCAACTGAAACATAAAAAGAATGAATAACTAGTCATGACGAGTGAACTAATATCGATTAAACTAATGTCTCTAAACATAATCAAGGAACCACTCGTCAGGCTTAGATCATTTAGCTTACTCCACAACTTTTTTGCAAAACAGGGGGTTGAAACTGAATAGCTTTGCATATCCTAGACTTTCCTTAGGTAAATAAATCAAAAGGTAAAATTTCTTTGAACTTATAACCTAACTGCACGGTAAAAAAAAAAAAAAAAAAACAACAGACAAAAACTGCATTTTACACGTGAGAAAGTAAACAGAGCACTTAAAGGATATATGTCCAAACAATTAACCAAAATGACTCTTCAATAAGTTTCAGTCTTATAGAGTATTACCCTGATCTCTGGGTTGGCAGACATTTGACCCCATTATCGATCAGCAACTGTGAAGGAGTTTTTAAGTTAACCTGATCATTTAACTATTGTACAGATGTCTCTAAACAGAGTCCAGTAATCTCACTCCAGGCTTAGACCAGTTAGCCTACTCCACATCTTGTTTTATGACGCTGTGGTAGTTTCTCTCTAACTCTGTAAAGGACCTCTTTATCCAGTTCAGCTGACCATGAATAATCCCCTAAAAATGTAGACAGCGATGTGCTTGAGGTCATCACAGTACACGAGACATAGTCAGTCATTACCCAGGTTCTATTCCCTGTCATTATTTATCATGATACCCTCCACGCATTTTAATGTACCTATATTATCCGTCTTAGATTTTTTGCTATTTATGTACTTAAAGAACCTTTTATAGAGTTAGACTTAGAATCCTTGGCAATTAATTTTTCATTTTCAATTTTGGCTAATTTGATTGCTTTTTTGCATGCTTTGTTACATTCCTTATAAATATTGTATGTTGAGTCTGTACTATTTTCTTTTAATAATTTAAATGCCCTACGTTTTTTCCTAATTTCTCTTAACACATTTTTTATTTAGCCATAACGGCTTTGTATTTTTATTTTTATAACCATATGGTATGTGTTGATATGTATATTTATTTAACAAATTTTTAAATATTATCCATTTATCCTCTGTATTTTTATTAGAAAATACATTGTCCCAATTTATATTATTTAATGATTTCCTTAAATCGTTGAATTTTGCTTTCCTGAAATTAAAAGTCTTAGTTAAACCTTTAAAACACTGCATATGAAAAGAGATTTCAAATGTGACCATGTTATGATCACTGTTACCCAAATGTTCTTTAACTTCTATGTTTGATATTATATCTGTATTGTTTGATAGCACTAAATCCAATATAGCTTTACTCCTAGTTGGCTCCTCTATTAATTGTGACAAGAAGTTATCCCTGAGAACATTTAAAAATCTATCCCCCTTAGCTGAATTACTAGTTTCAGTGGCCCAGTTTATATCAGGGTAGTTAAAATCTCCCATAATTACAGAACTGTTATTAGCAGCCTTACCTATTTGGATAAGTAGTTGAGTTTCCTCCGGGTCACTAATGTTGGGAGGCTTGTAGCATGTTCCTAGTAATATTTTTTTAGGATTTTCCCCCCACTCTTTATTTCAACCCACAGGGTCTCTACATTGTCACTTGTATCATAAATATCTTCCCTTATTGTAGGTTTAAGGTTAGGTTTAATATACATGCAGATTCCTCCACCCCTTTTATTATTCCTGTCCCTCCTAAATAATGTATGTTAACTGCCCAGTCATGTTAATCATCCCACCAAGTTTCAGTTATACTGATAACATCATAGTCCTCTTCTGCAACTAAGAGCGTCAGCTCCCCCATTTTACCTGTCATGCTTCTTGCATTTGTTGTCATACATTTAATTTTCATGTGCTTTCTGCTGCTACTTGGTGTGCTTTCCTCTATACTTTCTAATGTGAAATTTCTTAAGTCATCCCTTCCTTGAGATATTAAGGGAGTGACATATTCACAGACTGATCTCTCTGTTCTATTTTGATATAACTGACCCTCCCCCCCCCTTGCCGAGTTTAAAAGGTTCTCTAAACGTGCTACCATCCTTTCCCCCAACACACCAGCACCCATGTCATTCAGGTGCAATCCATCCTTACTGTACAAATTGTACCCTAGTGAAAAATCAGCCCAGCGTTCTAAAAAGTCAAATTCCTCCTTTTTACACCATGTTTTTAGCCATGAATTAACAGACCTTAGCTCCTTCTGCCTTACTGAGTAAACACACGGCACTGGTAATATCTCAGAAAATATTACTTTGGAGGTCCTTGCTTTAAGCTTGCTACCTAACTCCCTGAAGTCATTTTTTAGGACTCTCCATCTCCCACCGATTCCTTCATTAGTACCAATATGCACCATGACTTCAGGATCAGACCCACATCCCTCTAACAATCTATCAATACGCTCCACAATATGCCTAACACGAGCCCCTGGAAGACAGCAAACTGTTCTATGTAAAGGGTCTGGATGACAAATTACCCTATCAACCTTCCTAATAATAGAGTCTCCTACCACCAACATCTGCCTCTGGCCCTGACTTGTATGCCCCTCTTCCATGACTGAAGGACTGCCCACCATAGTATGCTCCTCTTCCACAGCTAAAGGGCTGTTCACTATACTAGGCAACACAGCCCTCTCTGCCACTGTCACCCCTGAACTGATATCCCCAACATCTTCACTTAATCTGGCAAATCTATTGGGGTGTACCAGCTCAGAACTGGCCTGTCTCTTCCGCTTACCTTTACTTTGCCCTCTAACTGTGACCCAGCTACATCCTGGAGTCTCCTCATCTGAATCCTCCCCATTCTCACTGCTGGAATCATTAACAACCAGCTCAGTCTTATCCATTTCCTTTTCAAGTGTCTGAATTTCATTTAGTGTTGCAATTCGTTCCTCCAGATCCCCAATACGAGTTTCTAAAGAGACAATATGCTCACACTTGCCACAAACATATAATCCCAGAAGCGGCTGCTCCAGTGATGCAAACATGTGGCAAGCTGTACACTGAATGAGATTCTCACACATTCTTAATAAAAGGTTTAACTTAAAAGTATAAAATAAATATATTTCTCATTGGTTACCCAAAAACCTTGTTTGCCTAACTACCTTGGTTAGCTAACTATTATACTTAAACAGACAATGTTACTTTAACAGAGAATCAATACAGCAACCCTGAAAGAGCAAGCTCACAGAGTAAATGTGCTAAATTATAGGCTTGCAAGGCCCACACAGGTGAAAATAATCCCACCCCTAATTACCCACACAGACAAAAAAAAAAAAAAAAAAAGGAATGCTAGAAATAAAGTTATTTCGTTATTTCCTTTTTTTTTTTAAAAAAAATGCAACCCTTGCAAAGCAAATAATTTATAAATTAGCTTGGTTAGCTATTATACTTAAACAGACAATGTTACTTTAACAGAGAATCAATACAGCAACCCTGAAAGAGTCTTTTTATGATCTTTCTTATAATACCATGGTCATCACTATATTCAGTGATGAATGGCACATCATATTGATCTTCCAACTTAGTATTTATTCTCTTATACTTCAACAGTGAGTCTCTATTTGTATTTCTTGCTCTTTCGATTGCATTATTTATATTTTCTCCTCTGTATCCTCGTTGTTTAAATTTATTTTCTAATACCAAAATTTGTTCCTCAAAATCACTCATTTTTGTGCAATTTTTTTCTAATCCTAAGGCATTGCCCTACGGGTATATTTTCTTTCCATTTCTGATAATGGCAACTTGACACATGGATATAATTGTTTGCATCGGTGGGTTTAAAATGTGTTTTAGTTATTGGACCTTCTTTTTCAGCTATTATATCCAGATCCAAAAAAGTTATTGGCTCTCTATTCATGTTATATGTAAACGTCAGACCTCTATCATTGTTATTCATTGTTTGAAACAGTTATTTTAATGTTTCCTCATTACCTCTCCAGATGATGATAATATCACTATATACCTCTTGAATAGCACGAGATTCGCACCAAGCTCCGCAAACTGGAGGAACCTTTGTTCCCAGTCCCCCATAAAAAGGTTTGTGTAGCTTGGTGCGAATCTCGTGCCCATCGCGGTTCCCTCTATCTGTAAATAAAATATATTATCAAATGAAAAATAATTATGCTCCAGGATAAACCGGATGCTTTCCAATAAAAACTCCCTTTGTTCTCCAGGTACATCATCATCCTTTAGTAAAAAACTCTCCACTGCTTCTATTCCTAAATTGTGATTTATATTCGTATATAAGGATGTAACGTCACAGGTGGCCATTATAAACCCTTCCTCCCACTTTACATCTTTTAAAAGTCCAAGTAAACTAGTAGAATCTTTCAAATACGAATCTAATTTAATCACATATTTTTGTAGGAACTTGTCTACGTATTGGGATAAATTAGCTGTTAAGGACCCTATTCCTGAGACTATTGGTCTCCCGGGAGGATTTTTAGTGTCCTTATGGACTTTTGGCAAAAAGTAGAATATTGGTATCTTTGGATACTGGGGCCTAATATAAATATATTCTTTCTCCTTTAAAATGCCCTTCTCTTTCCCCTTGTCTAAAATTCTTACCAATTTCTCCATATATTTCTTTGTTGGATCTAATTCTAATTTTTTATATGTTTTCTTATCATTCAGGAGCCTCTCTGCTTCCAACCTATATTTTAAACTGTCCATTACCACCACTCCTCCTCCTTTATCCGACATTTTTATGGTAATATCATCATTATTCTGGAGCTTTTTTAGTATTTCCCTCTCTTTCTTGCTTAAATTTTTCTTCAAATGTGTTCCTGACTGGTTAATTTTCCGTAAATCTGTTAAAACCATCTTTTCAAAGGTTTCAAGGTTGCTACCTTTATCGTTCCTAGGATAAAAGTGGAGCGAGGTTTAAGTGTGGTATGTTTAAATTTATCCTAATTCTGTGTACCATTATTTATCTGTGCATATCTTTCAATTGGATTCTTCAAGAAAAAACGTTTTTAAACTTAAATTCCGTACATATTTCTTTACATTAATATGTGTTTCGAATTTGTTCATTGATTTGGATGGCGCAAATGATAGTCCTAATTTTAAGACACTTTCTTCTTCCTTACTCAAATTCCTCTCACTCACATTGAAAATTCCTTTATTATTATCTTCTATTTTTGTCTTTTTGCTTCCATTTTTTTCTCCTTCCTCCTCTGACTCCTCTATTGGTCTTTTTCTTAATCTTGGTGTTCTTTCTTCCCTCACCTGTCCTTTTTGGTTTTTTGATGTGCCCTCCCTTGGAGGGCTCTGTCCTAAAAAGCCTTTTCCTCATTAGTTAATTCTATTTCCCTATCATCTTTATTTTTTAGGGGATCAAATCTATTATATGTAGGGACCAACCATTGTTTATTGTCCCACCTTTTGTCATCCCATCTATTTTGTTGGTAGCTCCTATCATATTGTATATTTTCTCTTTCTTCTCTTCTCATATGATTTGTTTCAAATCTATCCCTATATCCATTATAATTCTGATTGCCCTTCCATTGATTACTTTCTCTTCTACCATACTGATATTGTCCTCTACCTTGGTTGGAATATCCCCACCCGTGGCTTCTGTTCCAATAGTTATTTCTTTGATAGTTACCATTTCTATTTCTCCTTCCATTATATTGCCCATTATAAGAATTATGTCTGCTATCCTCTTTAATGTGAAAAGATTATAGGAGCGCCTTAAAGGCTAAGGTAAACTCCAGGTTCCTTATACAATATCACCAATATTCTAAGGTGTATAAAAAGCTAAAATATGATCAAACCAAAACTAAAATAGTTAAAAACTTCTTTTTAATAACAAAAATCAGATTTTAAAATTATAGAATTTAAGATCAATGAATCTCCAAGTTTACTGGATACTAACAATATTCCAGCGGTATTACAGATCTAAAACTACGTCTCACTACAATCAACCAGATGTGGCTGATAGTGGAAATTGGACCACAATATCAAATCTAATACTATAATGTGATGGGGTGTACACAAATACAATGTAAGTCCCAATGTGGTGGGTGTGTTCGTGTTATTGATATCACGCTGGCCAATGTGGTCTCATAAGTATTTTACACAGAGGAATTAGATATGTGATAATATCACAATTAGTGAACAACAGTTAAGTGATTAACTAAATCACAACAAACAAAATATCAAAAAACTGATAAAAAAATTATAAAATGTTGTACTATTAGTGTACGGTGACAGTGAGATAAATCAAAAATCATTCATATACACACAAAAAAGAAGCTAAATCTTAAGATGCTTAGAGTGGGTAAAAATGAGGAACAACAAAGTGGAAAAAAGGATATAAATAATACCTTGAAAAAAGTATTAACAACTAGATCGAATTCTGGTATGATCTGTTGGGGGTTAACCAATTAAGGTGAAAAAATCATATATCAACATAAAAATATATCAAATAACAGAAAAGTATAAATAGATAACCAAAGCTGTACTTTGGCTATAAGTGGGGTATTGATCTTATTAAAAACAATGATTTGTATCCTAAAACATATTTTCGGTTATACTAAACCTTAATAAAAAACACAATCAATTTCTAACAGACATAAAATCAACTTAGTAGGAATCAACAAAGTCCAAAGTCCAGTTAGGAAATAATCCGGGTTGAGCCAAATGGTATAGATAAAAAACAGATCTTTTAATCCAGTGGTCTTCAAAAACTGCGAAAAAAGATATAAAAGTGCACTAAACAATGGGCTTAGGGGAGCTGAATCTACTGTTAATCAACTCACCCAAACAGCCTTGGTCCTGGTAGTATATGAGCCTCACAAATCTCTCCAATTGTCTATGCGTTTCGGCCCTGTAGTGGGGCCTTTTTCAAGAAAGCCCACTACAGGGCCGAAACGCGTGATAAAAAATTGATAACAAATATTTAATGATAAAAAATTGTATAAAACTGAGTTTATATACTACCTTACTCTCCAGTTTCTTAAACTCCATTCATCCAAACCAAATAGCTGTTTTATTTAATATATCTCTTCATATTAAAAATGGGCTAATATCTAACTCTGAATTGAGTCCATTAGGGTACAGTGTGTTAAAATTATAAATAACCTCTGCTTCTTTTTTTATTAATTTACTTTCAAAATGACCTCCTCTCCAATTATCATACACTTTGCAAAAGCCCCAATATTTCAGATCTTTTATATTATTATTATGTTTTTCTTTAAAATGTAGCTAAAGGTGAGTCTCTAAATTGCCTTTCTCTATATTCCAGAGGTGCACAAACATGCGCACCAACTTACAGGGTATGCAGAGTCACAATTGGTACCACATATGACCTTTGATAATTATAAACTTATCTAATTATGTCTATTGAAACCCATTGCAAGTAAATTGTATTTCATTCCATTTTATATTCTGGTTTGTTTAATTCTGACTTGTTTTATTTTGTTTTAATTTACTCCATCCCTGTCTATCATATAATTTTACGATATGATTAACTTACAACCCACTTTATTGTATCACTTCGCTGGGTCTAATTCCAATAATTTATTAGATCAAACTCACAGTTTAGACCCATAGGTTTCCTTGTTTTAAGTCTCAAGATCCAATAAGCTTCTTGCCTGGCCAGTATTTTGTCCCTATTCCAACTCTCTTGGGTATAGGGATATCTTCCACTATGGTCCATTTTAAACTTTTAGGATTCTTGTTATGTCTGTATTTAAAATGCATAACCAGGGGTGTAGTTAATGTACCTGCTTTTATATTTCCCACATGCTCTCGTATACGTGATCTGACCTCCCTTGAGGTCATACCAAATGTACTGAATTTTACATAGCGAACAGGTTAATAAGTAGACAACATAGCTTTGTCTGCAGTTATAGCATCTCTTGTGAGAGAACATCTCCTTTGTGACCTCACTTTGAAATCCATTGCCCTGATCAACATGTGAACAGGCAATGCAATCAATGTACACTTGTAAACTCCTTTAGTGTCAAGCCATGAACTTTGTTGGCCCTGATTGATGCTCTTTAAATTTGTCGGTGCTATTCTATCACCAATAGTGAGACCTCTCTTGTAAGCAAACTTGCAGCCTTTTCTCACTGTATCAGCCAGATCTTCATACGCTGTTAACATTGAGAAATGTTTAGAGACTATGGGGGGTAGTTATCAAGCCGTCAACCTCAAATACGCTGGAATTCCGCAGCGTATTTGGGGCGAGGCTGATTCGCCTTAGTTATCAAAGGCTAGAGACCGGCAAAAGTAGAATTTAGTGACGTAAACTTCGATCCGCCGGACTCAGTCCGACACAGATCGATTCTTACGTCACTCCAGATGTTCCGCACACAAGTGCGGCACAATCTGACTACTTTTTCTAGTTATCAAATGACTAGCAGGTACGCTCGGCACTTTTCCGGCCCAGCGTACCTGGTTTTCAATCCGCCGCCCTGGAGGCGGCGGATCCCATAGGAATCAATGGGAGTCTGACCATAGCGAAAGTACAAGTTCGCTGCTGCCAGACATCCCATTGATTCCTATGGGAAATGTCTGCTCCTAACACCCTAACATGTTCCCCAAGTCTAAACATCCCTAATCTGCCCCCCCTACACCGCCGCAACTAAATAAATATATTACCCCCTAAACCGCCGCACCCGGAGCCCACCGCCACTATAATAAATATGTTAACCCCTAAACCGCCGCTCCCAGAGCCCACCGCAAGCTTTATACATATTAACCCCTAAACCGCCGCTCCCGGAGCCCACCGCAAGCTACTCTATACATATTAACCCCTAAACCGCCGCTCCCGGAGCCCACCGCAAGCTACTCTATACATATTAACCCCTAAACCGCCGCTCCCGGACACCGCCGCAACCTACATTATACCTAGTAACCCCTATCCTACCCCCCCTATGCCACCGCCCTCTATAATAAAGTTATTAACCCCTAATCTGCCCCCCTACACCGTCGCCACCTATAATACATTTATTAACCCCTATCCTGCCCCCCCTACACCGCCGCCACTGTAATAAAATTATTAACCCCTAAACCTAAGTCTAACACTAACCCTAACACCCCCCTAACTTAAATATTAATTAAATAAATCTAAATAATATTTCTATTATTAACTAAATGAATCCTATTTAAAACTAAATACTTATCTTTAAAATAAACCCTAATATAGCTACAATATAAATAATAATTATATTGTAGCTATCTTAGGATTTATTTTTATTTTACAGGCAAATTTCAATTTATTTTAACTAGGTACAATAGCTATTAAATAGTTATTAAATATTTAATAGCTTACCTAGCTAAAATAAAGAGAAATTTACCTGTAAAATAAAAACTAACCTAAGTTACAATTACACCTAACACTACACTATACTTTAATAAATTATTCCTATTTAAAACTAAATACTTACCTGTAAAATAAACCCTAAGATAGCTACAATGTAATTAATAATTACATTGTAGCTATTTTAGGATTTATATTTATTTTACAGGTAACTTTGTATTTATTTTAGCTAGTTAGAATAGTTATTAAATAGTTATTAACTATTTAATAACTACCTAGCTAAAAGAAATACAAAATTACCTGTAAAATAAATCCTAACCTAAGTTACAATTAAACCTAACACTACACTATCATTAAATTAATTCAATAAATGAACTACAAATAACTACAATTAAATACAATTACATAAACTAACTAAAGTACAAAAAATAAAAAAAGCTGTTACAAAAAATAAAAAACATAAGTTACAAACATTTAAAAAATATTACAACAATTTTAAGCTAATTACACCTAATCTAAGCCCCCTAATAAAATAACAAAACCCCCAAAATAAAAACATTCCCTACCCTATTCTACATTAAAAAAGTTCAAAGCTCTTTTACCTTACCAGTCCTTAAAAGGGCCTTTTGTGGGGCATGCCCCAAAGAAAACTGCTCTTTTGCCTTTAATAGAAAAATACAACCCCCCCCAACATTAAAACCCACCACCCACATACCCCTAATCTAACCCAAACCCCCCTTAAAATAACCTAACACTAATCCCCTGAAGATCATCCTACCTTGAGTCGTCTTCACTCAGCCGAGCCACCGATGGAACTGAAGAGGAAATCCGGAGCGCCAGAAGTGATCCTCCAAGGGGCGCTGAAGAAGTCTTCCATCCGATGAAGTGATCCTCCAAGCGGCGCTGAAGAAGTCTTCCATCCGGGCGATGTCATCTTCCAAGCGGCGCTGAAGATCATCTTCCATCCGGACGATGTCATCTTCCAAGCGGGGTCTTCAATCTTCTTGCTTCAGGATCGATCTTCATCCCGCCGACGCGGAACATACTTCTTCCCCGACGGACTAACGACGAATGAAGGCTCCTTTAAGGGACGTCATCCACGATGGCGTCCCTTCAATTCCGCTTGGCTGATAGGATTCTATCAGCCAATCGGAATTAAGGTAGGAAAAATCTGATTGGCTGATTGAATCAGCCAATCAGATTGAGATTGCATTCTATTGGCTGTTCCGATTGTTGAATTACCACTTTCAAAAAATCATAACACCATTCTAGTTGTTGTTGTTGACTTACTCACAAAAATGGTGCACTTCATCCCTTACAAGAAACTACCTACTTTAGCTGAGACAGCAGTTTTATTTATTTCAAATATAGTAATGGCCTATAGTAATGGCATATGTGGGCCATGTAGTTTTACTATATTTGAAATAAATAAATGAAAATAAATTAAATAAATAAATCTGCTGTCTCAGCTAAAGTAGGTAGTTTCTTGTAAGGGATGAAGTGTGCCATTTTTGTGAGTAAGTCAACAACAACTAGAATGGTGTTATGATTTCCAGGCCTATCCGGATTGCGACTATTGTGACTGATAGAGGTACCCAGTTCACCTCTCGCTTCTGGAAACAACTATGTAAGGCTCTACAGATTGATCATCATTACAGCACTGCTTTTCACCCCAAAACCAATGGGCAGACTGAAAGGGTAAATCAGTGGCTAGAACAATACATCAGGTGCTATTGCTCCTTTCAACAGAAACAATGGTTTTCATTTCTGCCTATGGCAGAATATGCTTACAACAACTCAATAAATGCATCAACTAAAACCTCTCCTTTTTTTCTCTAACTATGGATTTCATCCCACTTTCCATTTATTTCCACAGTCAAATTCTTCCTCTCCACATATTGATGACACTACTAATTCATTACTAGAAGTTTTTAACTTCCATAAAGACATCATAAAGAAGCGCAGGCAAGACAAAAGTTACACTATGATACAAAGAGAAGGATTGCACCTCCTTATATGGTAGGGGATAAGGTCTGGCTTTCAACTAAACATCTCAAACTCAAAACTCCTTGCAAGAAACTCACGCAACTTTTCATAGGACCTTTTGAAATAACCAAAGTCATCAATGAAAATGCCATGACTCTTTAACTCCCCTCAAATTACCATATCCATTCCACCTTCCACGTCTCTTTCCTCAAGCCTTATGTTCCTACCCGCTCACAGAATCTTGTAGTTCCTCAATCTCCTTTGCAGGATGAATATGATATATACGAAGTTGATCGTATTCTAGATTCTCGTTTATACAGGGGTATCTTGCAATACTTAATCAGATGGAAAGGCTACACTTCCGAGGAAGATTCTTGGGAACCATCCACAAATGTACAAGCCTCACGTCTCATCTCTCTTTTTCATAGACACAATCCGGATAGGCCTGGATCTCCAGCTGCTGGGCAGCTTCTTTGATGGGGGGATATGTCATAAAAATCTCTGCTTATCACCCCTTTATCATCACCTATTGCTGCCCCTTTAATTCTTCATTATAAATCATTACCACACCTTTCACCAGGTGCCAAGTAATTTTAGGAAATGTTTGCAGTTCATGCGGTTTCGTGCTATCCTCGTTGCTGGCTCTAGCTGATAAGAACCATTGGCTACAAAGTTGACTCTCATCTATATCTGAAGCATTGGTTACAAAGTTTGTTCCTGATATCCATACTACAATTCTACTTCTAAGGACTTAAATTCAACCTTTTGGCAGTTTACATACTGCATACACCAGCTATAGTCAGATTACAAATCGCTGCTCATACTTTCAGTGGCAGTATTCTTCTATGGATCTACAGAATTATATACACCGTTGTCACAGAATTGTTTGCATTCACGACTTATGCCCGTTTGCTAACAGACTTTCCAGACACTGCACGGCGATAACCTCGCCTGCCTTAGAGACTTAAAAGGTTTTACACTTACCCTAAATTGGATTAAAACCAAACTGGTCTGTCAATATTCACGAGATTCCCCATAATACACCGGACAATCTCTTAAGCAGCACTGCATTAACCATGCCCCCTCAGTGACATCACTTGAATTGTCTACTAATCCATAAGTTGGTGCAGGGTATGTATGGGGGTATTGTGGGGAGATGCGGGGGTTTGTGTGTTTTTTTTTTTTTTTCTTCTCTCTCCTCTCCCCTTCCCTGGTTTCCGCCGCCTGGCCCCAACCCTTCATTTTCTGCGCCATATATTACTTAGAAACTTTTATTCAATAAAGTATGAAAATAGATAAAAAAAAGATTTGCTTATTATCACAAAATGCTAAGGGCCTTAATAATGCACAGAAACGAAATAAGGCCCTACATAGTTTTCATAAAGAAAAGGGAGATATCATCTTTGTTCAAGAATCTCATTTTAATAAAAATAAAGAACCTAATTTCACAAACAATTATTACCCAACTATTTTTCAGAGCTCTAATAGGGCAAAGAAAAATGGGGTCTGTATTTTGTTTCACAAAGACTCACCATTTCAACTTATTCAAATGGATAGGGATGAAGAGGGAAGGTATATTTGCTTGGTGGGTCTATTATATAATAGACCAGTTACACTGGTGAATATATATGCACCAAATAGAGGACAGAAATTATTCTTTAAGAGAGTATGTAATAAGATTTTGGATGTTCAAAAGGGTACTTTAATCATAGGGGGGGATTTTAATGTACCAATGGAGCCTGTAGAAGATTGTTCTAAAAAGAAAAGTAATATATCTAAACATATTATCAAAGCTGTCAAGACAAGTCTTCTTTCCCTATCTCTGTTGGATGTATGGAGGACGCTCCATCCAGCTATTAGAGATTATACATTTTATTCATCCCCACAAAAATCTTACTCACGCATTGACTATTTCTGGATAGATCAAAACAGCTATATTTTAGTTCAAGAGGCCAAAATACATAACATCACCTGGTCGGATCATTCTCTTATTTCCCTGAAGTTAAACTGGCCTCCAAAACCAATAATCCCATATCAATGGCGTTTGGCGATAATCTCCTGAAGGATGTTCAGATAAGACAATCCATACTGAAATCTATTGAAACCTATTTTGAGACCAATTCTATAGAGGATACTGCACCAAGTACATGGTGGGTTACACATAAGGCGGTAATTAGGGGAGAATTTATAAAACATAAATCCAGAATTAATAGACAAGCTAGAGAACAATATACACACCTACTAGACTCTCTCTCCAGGGCAGAAGATAAACATAAGAAGGACCCATATAATAAACAGTTATCAGAATCCCTTAAAGCGGAGCGAGAAAATTTGAATATTTTCTTGAATAAAGGCGTACAACGTAGAGCCCTACAACTTAAAAAGGTGTTCTTTAACGGGGGTAACAAAGCCGGGAGACTGTTAGCACGAGCCGTTAAAAAAAAAGTCCTTCAAACTTATGTTTCTAATATTACAGATGGATCAGGTAACAGTAAGACAGGGAGCCAGGATATTGCCAAGGTTTTTCAGGATTATTACCAGCAATTATATAATTTGGGCCCACAAAATAAATCCAGATACTCTCAAATAGACAAAGATAATTATATCAATGGAATACAGGTGCCCACTATATCAGAGTCTCAAAAAAAGATGTTAGATGAACCATTTAGCCTGCAAGAGATAATACAGACTATTAAAAAATTTGCCTTAGGGAAAAGTCCATGAATAGATGGATTTAGCTCAAACTATTATAAAACATATAATGAGACCCTGGCACCAAAACTTCTACTCTATTTTAACTCGATAAGCACAGAACCCCTTTTAGCAAAGGAGATGCTTGAAGCTAAGATAGTGGTATTGCATAAACCAGGAAAAGATCCTAAACTACCAGCCAGCTACAGGCCTATATCATTATTAAACAACGACGTTAAAATCTATGCTAAACTCATAGCAAATAGAATAAACAAAATCTTACCAGATATCATTAATATAGATCAGGTCGGTTTTGTACCATGTAGAGAGGCGAGAGATAACACCATTAAAGCATTATTTTTATTTATTTTTTATTTTTTTTAAAGATAAATTTTTATTGATTTTGACAACAAATAAAACATCCTTTTAACACAAGAAAAGAAATCACAGGATTCTGAATTCAGCATACAAATCATAAAGATCAAAACAACTTGACTGCGAGTAACTACAATTTTCAAACAACAGATATCTGATCCATGGACTTCTGGAATATAATGTCTAAGTTGTTACAATCATTAACTATGGCTTTTATTATCCATAATCATTTTCTGGAGATGTTAGTAAAATTCTTGCCTATAAGTCATAGGTGGTGTGGAGCAATTACCATGTGCTATAACTCCTGAAACTCAAGTCTAAAATCAATCCTTAATCCAACTAAGGATAAGTACAGAGAAACAGCAGAGGGGGAGAGGGGGGACAGGAGAAAAAGAGGGGGGGGGAGAGGTTGGCATCTGACAGAGACATCCCTGATGTAATGCTTGCGACTAAGTTATTAAAGCCGCCGCGCCTGTGGCGTAAAAAGAATTGTATGATCCGAAAAGTGTTCCTAATTTCCTTACTCTAATGATGCGTCTAGTGTATAGGGGGTCTATTGTGTTTGTGTGGCAGTAATAGAGTCCCAATAAAATCTGACATCCGCATAAAATG
This sequence comes from Bombina bombina, assembly GCF_027579735.1. Lineage (NCBI taxonomy): Eukaryota > Metazoa > Chordata > Amphibia > Anura > Bombinatoridae > Bombina > Bombina bombina. Next base: position 42,886 of record NW_026510977.1, read on the forward strand.
CAGATTTGCCTCTTTTAAAATAGCCATATTCTTCACATGAGAGCATCTTGTCTGTATTTTGTAGCCAACTGTCTTGTGATGGTATTGTGGGGGATTTCCAGTATAAGGCGATCAGTGATTTAGCGCTGTTGAGACCAATGCGTATTAGTGTTTTCCTAATTTTACATTGGAGAGGGGGGGTCTCGTTTAGGAGGATCAATTTAGGGTTTAGAGAGAAGACCGTCTCTGTTAATTCTCCTAGTGTGGATTCTATTCCCTTCCAATATGAGTTAAGTTTGGGACATGACCACCACATATTCAGAGTGGTGCCCCGTTCACTGCAGCCTCTCCAGCACAAAGATGAGGAGGCGGGGTAAATGTTGTTTAACCTGACTGGTGTCAAGTACCAGCGCATAAGCACTTTGTAGTTGAGTTCAATGACCTTAGGGGAAGTGGATGAGGTACGTGTGTTCTGATATATTTGCAGCCATTGTTTAGTATCTATCGCTATATCTAGTTCTCTGTGCCACTTAGCTACATATGGGGGGAGTGAAGGGGTTTGTGCATTTTGGAGTATCCCTTTAGCTAGTGAAAGTGTACCTCTGGTCGTTTTCCCTGCTAAGCAGATTTGCTCAAATGGTGTCGGTACTCTTAGAAGGTCTACTTTATTGGGAGTTGTCATAATAAAGTGTCGCAATTGCGCATATTTTAGCCACGGGACAAAGGACCCAAATAGGATTGGTGCTAGTTCTTCTCTAGTTCTTAGTTTGCCTTGCGTAATCAGGTTTGCTACGGGAATCTAGCAGCTCAGTGATTAGTGCGTCCTTTTTCCTGTTATCATAGCCCCCCATCAGTTCTATGTTAGGGAAAATTGGCGTGAGTGGGGAGGCAGGTGTAGACAGTGTCGGGGCCGTTTTAATTAAGTGATCCCAAGTGCTAAATATATGTCGATAGAGTATAGACGATTGACAAGAGGGGGTGCGCCTGGTTTTAGGGAGCCAGCAAAGGGGGCCTGGGTTAGGGGATCTAAGTAACTGAGAATCAATCGCTACCCATGCCTTAGAATCTTTTCTACAATGCCAATCTAGTATTCTCTGCAGCACCGATGCATGATAATATAAGCTTATGTCTGGCAATCCCAGTCCTCCATTCTGGAGGGATCTATACATTGTTCCCCTCGCTATCCTTGGACGTGATTTACCCCACACAAAGGAATTCACAGCTTTTTGAAGCTGTTGTAGAAATGTTTTAGGGAGGGCGATTGGCATTGCCTGCAGAATATATAAAATTTTCGGGAGTATTGTCATTTTAATTGACTGTATTCTACCCCACCATGACAAAGGTTTGTCCTTCCAGGAGGATAGAGAGTGTTGTATAGAGTGTAGTAGGGGCCGGTAGTTCAGAGCAAACCATCGCCCTGGACTAGAGGACAACACTATGCCTAAATATTTTAGGTGCAAGTTTTGTATTTTAAATGGACATGCTGGTGTGAAAGTTGCAAAGGTATTGGCAGTCATGGAGATATTTAAGAGTTCTGATTTTGAATAGTTTATGTGAAAATGCGAGAATCTACTGAACTTGTCAAATTCCAGGGTCAGGTTGGGCATGGATATGTCAGGGAGCGTTAAGGTGACCAGCACGTCGTCCGCAAACATAGCTAGTTTGTGTGAGTCTGGACCAATGTTAATGCCGTGTATGTCGGGGTTTTTCCTAATATGACAAGCTAGGATCTCCATCGTGAGGACAAAGAGTATGGGTGAAAGTGGGCAACCTTGCCTGGTCCCGTTATTAATATGGAAGCTATGTGATAGTACCCCATTTGCGCGGACTTTTGCAGAGGGACTATTATATAGGTGAAATATTTGTTTGATCATTAGTTCCCCGAAACCAAAATGTTTAAGGGTACTAAGTAGGAAAGGCCAGTTCAGTCTATCGAAGGCCTTTTCCGCATCAGTGGAGACCAGGACAGCAGGGATATGTTTTGTTTTTACAAATTCCATTAAATGGAGAACCCTAATTGTGTTGTCCCTGGCCTCCCTGAGCGGAACAAAGCCGGCTTGGTCTACATGCACTAGAGTTGGAAGTACTTTGCTAATCCGGTTCGCTAGTATTTTGGCATATATTTTTATATCCCCATTTAATAGGGATATAGGGCGGTAACTACTTGGTTCCGTGGGGGTTTTTCCTGCTTTGGGGATTATCGATATGTGTGCTTCTAATAGATTGTGAGAGAATTGTCCATCTTTATCAAGAGAGTTGAACAGATTAGTGAGGTGGGGTGCCAGGATGGACTGGAACTGCTTGTAATATGAGGCCGATAGGCCATCAGGGCCAGGGCTCTTACGCAGTGGTGCACCATTTATGGCTGCTATGACTTCTTGTAGGGATATGGGGTCCTCCATTTGTTTTGAGGTGTGGTTAGGTAGAGTTGGAACATTGGCCCCTAGAATGTAAGAGTCTATTGCCTCATTGTCTGTGGAGTGTGGGGTTACAGGAATATTATAGAGCTTTTTGTAATAGTCTCCAAATCCATTTGCAATTTCTCTACTGTCGTGGGTGTATTCCCCTTGTGTGGTTGGCAGGGACAATTTACGAATAAATTGGTTATTTTTACGATTTCTAAGGGCTCTAGCCAGTAGAGGACCTGCCTTATTACCTTCTACAAAGTAAAGTTTGTTTAAATAGATTGCCTTCCGTTGTGCCTCTTTATTGAGTAGGTCATTCAACTCTCGTCTAGTCTTAGTCAATTGAGTTATGTGCTGTTCATTGGATGGGGCTTGCATATGCAATCTCTCAATATCCCGGAGTTGATGGATTAATATGTTATATTTTCCATTATAGTTTTTCTTTGCAATAGATTTCTGCTTTAGGAATTCCCCTCTCACAACTGCTTTATGTGCTTCCCATATGAGGGCGGGGGATATGTCTGGGATAGCGTTATGTAAAAAATAGTCTTTGAGCGTGCGCGTAATTTTATCTTTAATTAGTGGCTGCAGTAGAAGCGTTTCGTCTAGTCGCCAATGAGGGTCAGATAGGGGTTTATCTGGTAGGGCCAGGGATAGTGTTACCATCGAATGGTCAGACCATGGGGTCGGCAGAATTTCCGAGTGTTTCACTAGGGGTAGGCTCCTCTGGTCTATAAATATGTGGTCTATTCTGGAATATGGTGAAAAAGTTATGGAGATTAGGCGCTTAATCTGCAAAAGGGATAAAGGTGTGTATGGAGGTCGTTAGCTAAATATGTAGAAAAAACTGGACCTTGGACAGAATAAGTGAAAAATTCTTCTACAATTTATTTTCAAAATAAAAACATGATAATACCAAGATAAAATAAATCACAATCCCTAAGTGTTGCAACACTATATCGATCAATTCATAAAATTTCTAAAATTCAGATATACATTTGTTTCATACACAAATAAAAGGATTTATCTGCTCTTTTGTATCCTTTGTTCAAAGATTTTAGATAGAATGTATTCTTTTATTTCAACACAATTAATAATATTTGTCTCTATTTGATATTTTATATCTATATTTCATCAACTTTAAAATTACAAATATGTAGCAAAAACTAACAATTAGTTAAAACAATTTAAATGCAAGATTATAAATGGTGTCCCCACAATGGCTGTTTACTTATTTTGGTTGTAATTTTGTGTATCTAAAAAGTTCATCAAAGCATTTGTAAGTAATTGGAGATAAATTACTGAGGGCTGTGTTCTTTATCCTTATATTTATGTTGTGATATATTACGGTTTCACAGTTACCTCTTTGTATCCTCAGTGAGCTTAATTTGTAGAAAAGGAATGTTCCAAACAGTGTTTAGGGGTGATTTTCTTACCCTCTCTTGTGAGCTGTTACTACTCACGGCTTCCCAGCGGTTCCTATGTGTCCTCAGTTTGACTCTCAGACAAGGGGTTCCGGTAGGTAATTTTCTTTGTGTTACCTTGTCACTGGTCTTTGTAGAAGTGCTCTGATTACAGCACCAAACTGTAGACAATCCTTTTGTTTCTGTAACTTGCGCAAGTTAGCTTTTGTGTTTGTAGTTCCTCAATCTCCTGCACTTAAGTACTTCTGTACGCAGGAAAAAAACAGGCTTTTTCTTTCTTGGTGTTCACACAGATATCAACATGTTTCGCCAGCAACCCTGGCTTTATCAAGATAAAGCCAGGGTTGCTGGCGAAACATGTTGATATCTGTGTGAACACCAAGAAAGAAAAAGCCTGTTTTTTTCCTGCGTACAGAAGTACTTAAGTGCAGGAGATTGAGGAACTACAAACACAAAAGCTAACTTGCGCAAGTTACAGAAACAAAAGGATTGTCTACAGTTTGGTGCTGTAATCAGAGCACTTCTACAAAGACCAGTGACAAGGTAACACAAAGAAAATTACCTACCGGAACCCCTTGTCTGAGAGTCAAACTGAGGACACATAGGAACCGCTGGGAAGCCGTGAGTAGTAACAGCTCACAAGAGAGGGTAAGAAAATCACCCCTAAACACTGTTTGGAACATTCCTTTTCTACAAATTAAGCTCACTGAGGATACAAAGAGGTAACTGTGAAACCGTAATATATCACAACATAAATATAAGGATAAAGAACACAGCCCTCAGTAATTTATCTCCAATTACTTACAAATGCTTTGATGAACTTTTTAGATACACAAAATTACAACCAATATAAGTAAACAGCCATTGTGGGGACACCATTTATAATCTTGCATTTAAATTGTTTTAACTAATTGTTAGTTTTTGCTACATATTTGTAATTTTAAAGTTGATGAAATATAGATATAAAATATCAAATAGAGACAAATATTATTAATTGTGTTGAAATAAAAGAATACATTCTATCTAAAATCTTTGAACAAAGGATACAAAAGAGCAGATAAATCCTTTTATTTGTGTATGAAACAAATGTATATCTGAATTTTAGAAATTTTATGAATTGATCGATATAGTGTTGCAACACTTAGGGATTGTGATTTATTTTATCTTGGTATTATCATGTTTTTATTTTGAAAATAAATTGTAGAAGAATTTTTCACTTATTCTGTCCAAGGTCCAGTTTTTTCTACATATTTAGCTAACGACCTCCATACACACCTTTATCCCTTTTGCAGATTAAGCGCCTAATCTCCATAACTTTTTCACTTTATACACCTTTCTATCTGAGAAGTAGATAGTAGGAGAATAGGGCAAGGGATATTAACTCTTAAGCGCTAGTTTATTTAACCCCCTTTTTTTGCTACTATTCTGGAATATGACTTTTGAGGGTTTGAATAAAAGCTATATGTCCTTTGTTCGGGGTGTTGGATTCTCCACGAGTCTAATAGCGTTGCACTACGCAGGGCCCTAGAAATGGCACCCAGGGAGCTTTTGGGCATTGAGCTCCTTTTGTTAGAGCAATCTAATGGTGGTTCCATAGCTACATTGCTGTCACCTCCCAGGATCAGCACCCCCTGTGTTACCTCTAATAAATTTCTAATCAGTTTTTTGAAAAAGCGGGCCTGGCCAGTGTTTGGCGCATAATATGTTGCAAATGTGGTTGGGTGGTTGTATATGGTACCTACTAAAATCAAAAATCGTCCCTCATTGTCTGTATATTGCTGAGTGAGTTGGAAGGGGATATTGTGTCTAAATAGAATGCCTACTCCGTTCCGTTAGTAGGAGCTGAATTAAAATATCCTGTTGGAAATTGTTTAGAGGAACATTTCGGTGTCAGATGTTTGCAAAAGTGTGTCTCTTGTAGGAAGATCACCTCTCCTTTGTGTTTATGGAACCAATTAAGGGCAATGGATTTTTTAGTGGGCGAGTTTAGGCCTTTAACATTTTGGGAAATTAATAACATCAGGGACTGCCATATGTGTTTTGAAGAAGAGTGTTTATGTAGTGTTGTTTGCAGAGCCTATCAGTTGCTACATATGAATTGGAAGGGATGCCTGCTCGTTCAATGTGATTGTTTATGTGCTGCATTGCACAATACCTGAGTATGAAAGCTTGCTGCTGATGTCTTACCGCTGCGTCTCTGTCAGAAAAAGGGTAAGAAGGAAGAGGGAGGTTGCATAGGGAACAGCGATCTCCTCTAGTGTAAGGATCCGCTGGAAAGAAAAGAGAAAATAAGTAAAACATATAATGCATTAACAATAACACAACAAAACAACAATACTTAAAACAGTATCTCGTACTAGATGGGGGGGTCATAGTAAATAAAGGGAATTACTATGACGGAGCATTTCCATCTGAGGTTTGAATACTAAGTAGTGGGGATTATCTGGGGGGTGGCTGGTATTTGGCATACTAGTTTTAATCTATTCTACAATAATAATACAGTTGTATATGGATGCAAAACATTTCCTACACGGGTTACTAGAAAATTCTAGAGTCCTGGCATAGTATTATACTGGATAATCGGCAAGTATGAGGCGGACCAGTTTCTTAAGTCCTTTATTTTCAGGTTATTTCACCATCCTGCTGGACTGCTTTCTGGTTCCCTTTGTTAGTTTTCTTGGCAACTTTCGTCCAGGCAAGTCTTTGTTGTTTCGGTGCCGGGAATAGTGAATTATCTCCTGGTCTTGAAGTAGATTCAGATGAGTTTATAGATGGAAGCGGAATCTTTAAACTGCTGCAAAATTGCTCTAGGTCATCTGGGTGACTATATGTGACGATCTGGGAGTTGTGTAGCACTTTAATACAGAAAGGAAGCCCCATCTATAGGGTATTTTTAAGTCCTGGAGATGCATTGTGAGGTATCTCGCCTCCCTGCGCTTGGAGAGTGTAATGTTACTTAGGTCTGCATATATCTGTATTTCATCTCCTTCAAACAAAATTCGACGTGTTTTCCGCGAGGCTGTCATCACTTTCTCCTTATCCTTGAAGTTTTGAAATCGCAGAATTATGTCTCTGGGTGGCTTATCTTCTGGTGGTTTTGGACGTAGGGCTCGGTGGGCTCTGTCTAAGGGGATAACTGGTATATCTTCTTGTAGGATGTGTTGGAACAGTTGCTGTAGGTGCTGTTGGATTTGGGATGTTGAAACTTTCTCTGAGACACCTCTTATTCTTAGATTCTGCCGTCTCCCTCTGTTGTCTAAATCCTCGACTTGGTTTTGGAGCTGTAGTATCATATCATCGTGCACTTGAAGAGTACGGTTTTGAAGTTCTGTAGTATTGGAAAATTGTTCCAGATCCTCCTCTGCCTGCATAACTCTATCCCCCAGTCTGAGAGATCTTTCCTGACGTCAGATAGTCCATCTTTAATAAGTTTCCCAACTTGGGTGAAAAAAGAGGCAAAGTCCGCTTTAGTCGGCAGATTCTGTATATCAGCTATAGTGAGGAGAGCAGGAGAATCCATCTCCGAAGCGATCTGTTCAGCATCTGGCTGTTCAGCTGTAGCAGACATGGAGGATTCCATGACTTTAAAGAAGTTGTCCATTTTAGCATTGGGAGTTGTTAGGCCCTTAGTATTTTTGTCTGGCCTGGGTGTGCGTCTAGACGCCATTTCTGGCGTTAGAGAATCAGTGTGGTTAAGGATCAGCTTGTACACTTTGCTGAAGTATGGTGACAGGTGTTATCACAGCACAAGGCGTAGATGTAATAAAAAATGAATAAGCAAAAGTCCTTTTTACCGAGCTGTAAAACAGTGTCCTTACAGTTAGAGCGTTACCAATCTGTATTAATCTGCCTAGGCACCACTTTTGGGGTTTGGTTTGGTAACTTTCAGGCTTTTGTACCTCTGCAGATCAGTGTCATTTTTGGCTGCTTAAAGCGGTGCGTGTTAGGAGCTGTTCACATGTTCAAAGCTGAGTTCTAATCAGTAGCAGTATACCCCCAAATGTTGTGTTGTGTTTTTACAGGGCTGGGATTGCGGGAGACATAGTGCTTCTGCCCCAGGGGTTTATAATCAACTGTCCGGAGAGGGCCTAAACCGGCTCCATTAATTAACACTATGTTGGTCTGTTTCCCAAACAGTAAGTTGTGCTGCCGACTAAGCCTCTGTTTCTTTTCTCAAAGAGGGTAACTGTAAGGCATGTATGTAACGGATGGAGTGCTGTATTCTTACCCCTTGTAGCGATGGCGCGAGCGTCAGCTTTTCATTTTAACATGGTGCGCACTTAGGCCTGACACGCTCCGGGATATGGTGCAGTTTTCAGTCTCCTCGTTAAAGCCTCAAAAGTTTTTAGTTCGATGCCTCTAGGTTTTGCCTGATATTTGATTGTTTTTCCCGGCTCTGTAGTTACCGGTATGTCCCCTAATAATGCCTTGGAAAGAGCTCCTCTAACCGGAGCTAAGAATCATGCGGCCATTACGATCCTCGGCCGGCTCCGCCCCCCCTTAAAGCATTATATTTAATAAAATACGCAAAAATACATAAGATACCCCTGGTCACGTTATCGCTGGACGCAGAGAAGGCTTTTGACCAGCTAGACTGGTCCTTTCTGCGAATAACACTTAACAAATTTGGCTTTGGGGAGAAAATTATACAACGTATTTTTCATTTATATACCCTACCATCGGCTAAAGTAAAAATTAATGGTGTGCTCTCAGACCCTCTTATGATCACAAATGGCACAAGACACGGTTGCCCCCTGTCTCCCTTACTGTTTGTTCTCTCCATGGAAATTTTAGCAACTAGAATCCGGGCAGAGACAAACATTAAGGGTATTAAAATAGGGGAGCAAGAATACAAGATCTCGTTGTACGCCGACGACGTGCTATTAACATTAACGGATCCGGCAAGGTCCATTAAAAACTTGGAAGAGATACTACAGGAATTCGGGAATTATTCAAACTTTCTCATTAATAAGAATAAATCAGAAGCTCTTAAGCATGCAATTCCAGTAAGAGAGTACCATGAATGCAAAATAGGTAATTCATTTGTAT